>NC_092342.1:26695000-26995000 GCF_046630445.1 Rutidosis leptorrhynchoides
CTCATAGTATATTCAATATTCTATCAATCATGCAATCAACCAACTGCTATCAATCTCATTCCTTCTTTATTATTAAAGTTATTGGAGGAAACGGAATGAAAGACGTAGCTTTCTTAATAAGTGAGTATTCAGAATATCTATCTGAAAACATCTTTCGCTGTCTAGGCCTTAATGGGTACAGTCTCATATCACAGACAATGATAATAAGTCCAATAGAATGGTTTTGTTGAAGTATGAATGATTTAAGTTCTTCTTGGTAATCTTCACACTCATTTGTATTCTTGCAAAGACTTCTCTTCTCGATTTCATCATTATCTTGACCTTGATATTTTCGTCTTCCATGATTTCACTTCTGTTTTCATGATATAATAACTTGATATGCAATGTGCCATTTTTTTTTTTAAACAACACATTGCAGTCTTGACTTTGATTTAGTTCTCGGATTGACTTCCTTGCGATGAAGATCTCTTTTCTTCATTTGTGTATCAATTAACTTAAATCATTCATTCATGGACTGTCTGTAATATAGAACCACACTTTTCAACCCGTTCACAGGAAAGACACTCTTATTGAGATAAACTTACTATTTTGGAATTTAGGTACGATTCAAGAATTAAAGTTTGATAGAATTCGGTATGCATAGTCAATTAGAACATTTTTAACGCTTATTGATCGCTTGAATATCCCAATTAGTCGTGAGACTCAATGGTGCAGCAATTTGAAATTTGCTTGGGGATATTCTACATCATGTGTTTCTAGATTATACGTCATGATAGGGGATACCCTCACCTTTTGTTGATTTCCTCAACAATTTTCTTTAAAGTATGCACCTGTGGTAATTAAGTGACTACCCTCAACCGCTGCAAACCTTTCCATGAGTTCCTTATCAAGATATTTACATGATTGTGATTATGATCATCTCATTCTATGATTAAGTCCGTATCCCATTTTTATATAGATCAAACTCTTTTTTTTTTTTTTTTTTTGAATATCTGATATTGCATTCATTACTCCCCCTAAAATACTAAAAATCTAAAATCTTTTTGTTTTTTTTTTTTTTGGATTTTAAACACACAGAAACAATCAGAAAGAAAAGAAATATAACCACACAGTATATACAGCTATGCAAGCAGAACACATAAAATGAAGTTACTCGTTGGTCTCTTCGTCAGGAACGACATCTGACAATATTTTGACACTTAACTCAGTTAACAAGAAATCAAAACGTGGTTTATCAAAAGCTTTTGTGAAAAGATCAGCCCTTTGCGTAGTTGTGCCAATTTGGATAACATCAATTAGCCTTTTCTCATAACAGTCTCGAATAAAATGATATTTAATCCCTATGTGTTTGGTCTTAGAATGATTCACAGGATTTTTCGTAACAGCTATGGCAGCAGAATCATCAACAAAAATAGAAGTGTTAGAAATATTCAAACCGTAGTCACGAAGCTGCTGTTGTATCCACACAACCTGAGATGCACAGCTTGCTGCAGCAATGTATTCAGCTTCACAAGTGGACAAGGCCACTGCTGTCTGCTTCTTGCACTGCCATGTAACTAGTCTGATTCCAAGGAATTGACAACCTCCTGATGTTGACTTAAAATCTTTCTTGCATCCACCATAGTCGGAATCACTATAAGTCGTCAGTACAAAATCATTATCACAGGGATACCATAGGCCCAAATTCGGAGTTTGCTTTAAATAACACATAATCTTTTTCACCACAAGCAAATGATGTACATTCGGATTTGCTTGATAGTGAGCACATAAACAAACTGCGAACATGATATCAGGGCGAGACGCTGTTAGATACATCAACGAACCAATGATGGCTCTATATAAGGTTTGAACAGCCTTATCACCTTCCTTATCCGGTGTAATCCCGTGATTCACCGATAGCGGCATCCTTGCAGGATGTTCATCTTCCATTTTGAATCTTTTCATAATATCTGATACATATTTTGTTTGATGTAAAAAGATACCCTGATTTGTTTGTACAACCTGAATACCAAGGAAGAATTTGATAGTTCCCATTGAACTCATCTTGAACCGTTTCTGCATTACCTCCTCAAAATCATCCACCATCGTTTTATCTGTAGATCCAAAGATAATATCATCCACGTACACCTATACTAGCATTATATGCTTGCCCTTTTCTTTGATGAAAAGTGTCTGATCGATGACACCTCTTCTGAAACCATTATCAATCATATAGTTGGACAACGTACCATACCACGCTCTTGGAGCTTGATGAAGCCCATACAGTGCTTTTTCTAGACGATATACCTTTTCTGGAGAGTGTGGATCTGTAAAACCCGGTGGTTGCTTAACAAACGCGGTCTCATTGAGAGTCCCGTACAAAAAGGCGCTTTTGACATCCATTTGATAGACCTTGAAGCCTTTAAAAGATGCGAATGCCAAAAATATTCGAATTGCCTCAAGTCTAGCCACTGGTGCAAATAATTCATCATAATCTATATTAGGGATCTGTTGATATCCCTTCACAACCAGTCTAGCTTTATTTCAAATTACAATACCTTGCTTGTCTTTTTTATTCTTCCATGCCCATCGAAGCCCATAAGGTTTGCAACCATGAGGCGAAGTCACTAGTTTCCATACTCCTAAATGCTTGAATTGCAAAAGCTCTTCTTGCATGACATTTACCCAATCATCATAAAGAAGAGCTTCCTCAACAGAATTTGGTTCAATTTGACACACAAAGCATGAATATGCATGTAAGAAGAGTTTGCCTGACCTATTTAGTGAAGAATAGAAAGCTTGCATAACATTCTCAGTTGAAGCTTTCTGATTTTCAGACGTTGAGGCATCATTTGATGGTGCTCCAGAAACTCCTTTCGAATCAACAATAAAATCATCTAAGTGTCGAGGTAGGACAACTGTTCGTGATGATCTACGAACACCTTCAGGTTCTGGTTGTTCTTCCTGAACTTCTACAATTTGTGGCAGATTATGAACACTTTCGCCACTGTCTATAGGTTGTGACTCCTCTTCAGAATCAGATCCATCATAAGATGGATCATCTTGATAATCACCTGATTCTTCATCATCTTGAACAAGTTGTTGTTGCGGCACTAGGTGATGTTGTGGTGCCGTTTGAGATTTCGGAACCATTTGTGATAGAGACGTCTGCATTTCATTCAGTAATCTTGAAATAACTTCATCATCAGTAGCAACAGACGGAAGACCAAAAGAATCAAACAAATCTTCATAATCAAACTGCCATGAAAAACCTTTCCCAGCAGGAATAGCAGCATTTCTTTGAACATCTACTTCAAAATGTTCTTCAACACGTTTAGATACAGTGTTGAAAACTCTTTTGTTTGGATTCCCATAACCAAGAAATATACCAGGAACAGCCTTAGGATTAAATTTTCCTCCAGTATCTCGTATCATGATTGAACACGGTGCACCAAAGGGTTCGAAATGTTTAATGTTAGGCTTCCTTTTATGTAGCAATTCATAGCAAGTCTTTCCATGTCTCTTGACTACTAATAATCGGTTCATTGTATAACATGCTGTAGCCAAAGCTTCACTCCAGAAGTTAACCGGTAAACTTGAATCGGCTAACATAGTTCTCGCAGTTTCAATTAACGTTCTGTTACGTCTTTCAGCAACACCATTTGATTGCGGAGTATAAGCTGGACTGAACTGTTATTGAATGCCTTTCTCATTGCAGAAACTCTCCATCTGCTGATTCTTGAATTCAGTACCATTATCTGTTCGAGTCTTCCTAACCTTTAACTTGTACAAAGATTCCAGCTTCAAAAACAACAACTTTATATTTTCAAATGTGTCAGACTTCTTCTTTAACATCACTACCCAAGAGTATCATGAGTATTCATCAGTCACTACTAAACAATATGAATCTCCAGAGATGCTTGTTCGATTAATCGGACCAAAAAGATCCATATGTAACAACTCTAGAGGAACAACAATTGAATGATGTTTCTTTGTTGCATGTGACTTTTTAGTCTATTTGCCTTTCTTACACGAAAGACATCCTTCAGGAATTTGAAAACTCTTAACATTTACTCCCTCAATCAGATTATTATGAACAAGATTGTTCATCTTTCTCAAGCTCAAATGACCCATACGCTTGTGCCATGAAATTGATTCTTGTTCTGTAGCTTTGGATATGAAAGCTTGATGACCTGTTGCAGCTTTAACATGGGCTGTTGACATATCCAAAATATACAAATCTTTATTTCTGGGAGCTGTCATAAGAATCATCTCTTCCGGTATTACATACTCTTTCTTCAAAATGTAGCATCTTTGATCATCAAAAGCAACCTTATGCTTTTTATCTGCTACTTGCGAAACTAACAGCAGATTATTTGACATCTGCTTCACAAAATTCACTTTATCAAAACTAACATCAGCATTAGCAATCACACCCTGAGCTGTAATAAAACCTCCTTCATCTCTTGCAAAAGAAACAGATCCTCCATTTACTGATTTGACATTAGAAAGTAAGGACATGTTTCCTGTCATGTGCCGGGACGCCCCACTATCAACAATCCAGGTATTTCTACTCGGATCGTAGGCGACCTGCACAACAAGAAAAGAAGTTAGTTTGAGATGGACACCCATGCCCGAATGGCAGTGGGTTTCCTATCGACACCAATAACTTGCACATCCATCCATTGACCCTTTGATCCTGATGGATCATTGGACTTGTCAACAACCTTTGTCTCGGTTTTAGGCTTCCAAACGGTACGTTTACCAACAGATTTCTCATAATAGTCAATCGTTTGAAAATTTTTATTCACACCTAACTGTACCCTTGTAGATGAATTAGCAATAGAATTTGACTTTGGTTTATAAAAACCTTTTGAATTATTACTTGAAGTACCTATGGAACTGGAACTAGAAGCATAGTGTGTAGTTTTCGTTTCAGTGTCAGATTTTCTTTTTGGTGTTTTCCAACGCTGTTGACAGTTAACAGCACAATGACCCTTTTTTCCCACATTTATTACAGTTTTGAGTTTCTTTTGTACGTGTTTTTGAACTCAGATGCTTATTGGGAAAAGACTGTTTCATGGGTGACATAGGCTTCTCAACATGATGTTTCAAGCCTGGTCGACGGTTAGGATGCACATATTTAGGCACATTGTTAGTATTAGGGCTCCTTTTATTAAATAGTTCTTCAGGTGCTTGTGTAAGAACATATTCTTTATCTAGGTTGAGTCCCTGCTGATACTTGACAGGTGTCTGAAATATTTTCTTTCCATTAGCGTTCCTAGAGTTTACTTGTTTTTTAGGTGTGGGTTGTTCGCTTTCACTAGCCTTACTAGCATTCAATGGATTTTTCAGGATAGTAATTGGTTTGGATTTTGGTGTCACAAACTCTGAAACTTTTTCATACTCTGAATCAGATTTACCGTCCTCAGCTAAGTCTTCAACAACCGGCTTAGTGCTGTCTAATTTTTCATTCTCTACAGGCTTAACACTTAGGATTTCACTAAGGCAAGAATCAGAAGGTTTATTAATGTACTCATTCCTAAGAGGAGGAGGACACTCTTTATAACCTAAACCCTTTTTACCATCATTCTTGTTATAGACAGTATAGTCAATGACATATGACATTCGCTGCCAAGTGTCATTTCTAGCCTTTTCTGACTCATACTTAATCTTAAACTCTTCCTTTTCTCTCTTAGCACATTCAAGTTGATTTAAGTACATCATTATGGCCTTTTGGTCACCTGAAATTGTAGCTCTTAAATCATGAACTTGATTTTCTAGAGTTTTGATTGTCTCCCTAAATTCCTTTTTATTGTTAAACTGAGTTAAATTAGTCTCGTATAGGCCTTTTACCTCAAGATAAGCTGCTTTAACAATCCTAAGTTCCTGTTTTACTTCAGGACAGTGGATACATCCTAAGGGGATATCATTCAGTTTAGAAACTATGGATTCAAGTTTAGCAATTTCTAACTTATGATCAACACAATCGTTACATACCAAAGGAAATTCAGTTTGTACCTTAGAGTCACTTGATGTGTTTGCCATGAACGCATATTCCTTTTCTTCAGTCTCTGATTCAGGTTCAGATTCTAAACTAGAACTGGAACAGTCAGAATTATTCAACTCAACTGAAGTCTTGACATCATCTACTACAATAGTTTCTCCATCTGATGAAGACGAACTACTGTAATCCGTCCATACATCGCCATCATTGTGCATTGCGTACTTGAACTTCTCATACACTCTCTTGTTAAGAACACCTCTTCTAACATATCTGATCATTGCATAAGTTCGCTCAATTCTTGCTTCCATCTTGCAGATGTAACACATGCATTCATTCGCAGTACCAACACAACCAGCTTTCTCTCTCTCTTGTTTCTCACTTTCAGTTTCTTCTTCGGTCTTAGGCATTCTAACAACGTTAGCATGATTTTCATCATCAGCAAATACCGTCCAATCACAACCTTCGTCTGAATATGTTGTAATTAAGCCTTTTGCTTTATCATTTCTGATAGTATCACTGCTCGTTGTTTCAACTGGCACATTAACCTTTGTCTTATTATACTGATTGTGAAATGGGTTGTGAAAACCAGTTTTCTGTGGCCTGGTACATGTTCTTTTGAAGTGTCCTAACTCATTGCAATTAAAACATCTCACTTTTGACATATCAAAACCTAACTTAGTATCTCTAGTAACACCTAAGCTCTGTTGACCTGTCCTTTTTAGATATTTCTTCACTCGTCTAATCACACTACCCATAGCCCAGAGGATATCCATCTTTTCAAGTTCATCCTCATCAATCTGCTCATAATCTTCTGCTTCTAAATGAGCATTACCAATTTGACCACCAACCATTTCATTATAAGAATTAACTACCAAAGCAACTAAAGCCATTTCTTCCTCTACAACTGAAAGGGGCCTAGTTCTTAAATTCTCAGTGTTGAGAACTACAGTTTTTGGCTCCTGTCTAATGGTGGACTGATTTGTACTACTAGGCTTATTTACTTGGGTTGGAAACATCACATTTTGAGCAGGTTGTGATCTATTTACAGCACTATCATTAGAAACAAATGCTGTTTGTAAGGGAGCATGAACATTGCTCAATCCAGAAGTACCAGCTTTGTAAATTATAGGACTCTGCTGACCCTCAAGACGTTTCTTCTTGGTTTCCATATCCAAGTCCTTTACCATCAATTTTGATGTGAATTTATCTAGGGTCAGTGATTCACCAGCAGACGAAGCTCTGTCTTCTATCTGTTCAATAAACGCATCCCACTTGTGTGGTAAACCATCTGTTAATTGTTTGATAGCTTTCTGTTCTGTAACTTCTACACCTAAGTTACCTAATTCGGAGACAAGATGACGATAACGAATGATTGTGTCTTCTAACGTTTCATGACTTAGAGCAGCAAATCTTTTCCATTCACTTTTGATTACTTTAGCTTTCTTTTCACGATACGCCTTATTTCCTTCGACACTTATCTTAATAGCATTCCAAAGAGAATATGATGTTAAGTGCATTTGATATTGATGATAAATATCACCGTCTAAACCCTGGGTCAATTGAGTATAACATCTACATTCTAAGGCATATGTTTCTTTTTCTGTCACGCTATAATCTTCATACTTTTTACTATTATCATCAGTACCTAAAGGCTCTTTATATTCATGTTGTATCAAATCCCACATTCTAGGATCAAGGCCTCTAATGTAATTCATGAACCTAGCCCTCCATCTAATGTAATTATTTGTATTATCAAGTCTAGGAGCACGATTGGCACTGCCTGATTCACTATCAGATAGTAAAATGTTTTGAACGCCGAAAGTAATTGCCATTGCCTGATCAGACATCTTAAAATTTAATTAAGGTTGAATCTGATCCTAAGTCGGTCGACTGTTGGTGACAGTCGGTCGATGAACAGATACAGTCGGTCTATGAACAGCTACAGTCGGTCGACTGTAAATGGTTAATCGGTCGAAGTTCTGTTTACATTTAGTCAAATGGTAGTACTTTTTTCAATCGGTCGATGTTCCTTCAATCGGTCGGTTTAGTACTTAAGTCAGTCGGTTTACAACTTAAGTCGGTCGGTTTAGCATATGTCGGTCGGTTTAAAGACAATCGGTCGAACTAATGACAATCGGTCGAAATACACGAAAATCGGTCGATTGTCTCCTAAGTCGGTCGACTGTACTTTCTTTCAGAGCTAGAATAAAAAAAAAACAGGTTTTTGACTTCTAAACGATTTCAAGCTCAATTTTCGAACTAAAACTACTGACCAACACCTTAAGCAACTTAGAATGACTTCTGTAAACACTCTAAAGCAATTAAAACCAAAGGTTTAACGTAAAAGTATCCAAAATTCAATCCAAAAACCAATTTTTTGACACAAAAATATACCAAGAACTCGTTTAAAACAATTGATTCAGCAAGCCAATGCTCTGATACCACTTTGTAGACGCTGAGAGAGGATCTTAGAATCAACCTAACACGATCTAGAGGCGGAATAACACTAGAACGAGCTTAAACGAATATCTATGGGTTTTCGGGTTCGTACAAGTCAAACCAAGATTAGATCTTGATAAACACGAAGCCTAGACTGACATTCTGTGGTATTTGGACATGAAGATTGAGAGAGACTCGACCTAGAACTGTTTTCGTGTGTGTGTAATGTGCAGAGTTGTTAACCAAATTAATGAAGATTAATTAGGCTTAAATACCTCAGTTCCTATGTCGGTCGACAGTGGATGACAGTCGGTCGACTGACCATGTCAGTCGGCCGACTGTCGAGTAATATTACGAATTATATTTAAACGTTTACAAATATAAAATAACACATCGACAATCAACGTTTAACAATATTACAGGTTACAACATGATCGAATAAAACGTTAAAGTTCATGGAACTAGGGATTGCAAAATATGCACTAACAATATGCACATGTTGTAGATTTCACTTGGTAATTATATATTGATCCATCAACAATATAATATATTTCGAATGTGATAAGTTAATACATTCTTGTGAGTAATGAGGAAATTAATGAGACTAGTAAAGCTCCTTAACATAGTTAATCAAGTTATATGTTTTCCCCTTGAATGTGAAAAGATAGTAATATTTTTATGTTATATATTTATTCGCTAATATGAACCATATTACATGACACCTCATGGCTCTTTATAATACTTTGTATTTCGACTATCATCTCAAGAATGTCGATACTGAACAAAATAGTATCGAATCGCTTTTTGTGTAAACTAATAAGTGATCCCGAATACTTTCAATATGGTTTTAAATTTTCGATATTTTATTTTTTCCTAGTGCAAAGTCGTAACCAAACCCCATCATTGGGCCATGCAAGTTTAGCAGAAGAAGGTAGGCTTTGGTTAATGCTTGTTAAAGCATTAGCACAAAAAAATATGAACCTGGACAGAAGAGCTCCCAGACCGGGATCACGTCCTTCTGGTTTAGATTTTAGTTATTTTGATCATATGCCTCTTCCGGTTGGTTACGGGGATCGCTTCCCGGAGTATGAGGTGTTATTTTGGGCCGGGAGAATATTAAATGTCCCAGTCTACTATCGATATATCTACTTTGATTATTAACTCTTAGTCAATAGTTAGCGGTTAGTTATTTATTGGTTTTATGCATCAGGTGACTAGTGACTCTTAAATAGCAAAACTGAAAAAGATATGAGACGAAGACGAGTCAGTTATAACCTTGAAAGGTCGAGTCGGTTGAGATGGACGTTGACTTTAATATATTAAATATAAATATTTCAAAAATAAATATTTTAAAAACAAATGATTCACAAATAAGATGATCCGGTGTTAGTTTAAATTTTATCTTTAATAGATATTTGTAAATCGGTGTCTTTCCTAGCTAATTTATATGAGTTTGGGATATTCTTTCACACTAGATAAAGGGCAGATAAAAAGTTTTTGACCAACTTTGACCTGACTTTTAGCATTGACTATCTAATTAAACGTTTTTAGGCTAAGCGGGACGGATTAGTCAATTAGTCATCAAACCGCCGCAATGGCCGTCGCAACCTCTGTTTGCAACCATGGTGATTAGTTAAGTAGTGATGTAGTGAAGTTGTGAATTAATTAGTAGGTTAAATTTAAATAATTTTTAAAGGATCATTGTCAGACTTTACTAATTATTAAAGTATTAATACATATACAATTAAACTTCATTTTATTTCATAAACTTCTCATTGAAACTAACAAGCATTATGTTGGAAACTAAACTTTTTAGATCCATTTTTGTTTAGTTTCTTACAAACGTGCAATTTTTATGCAAATTGACCTTGACTCTGCAATAAACTGTGTATAAAAGTTGTAAATTAAAGGAGACCTGAAGTGAATGATCTATAGTACAAGAACATGTGTTTAAATTACATATTGACAATCCAACTACACCAACATGAACAAGAACCACAATTAAAAGTAACAATACATATTAACCTGTCGTATAAAAACTACTTATATTGGTTCCAAAACAAATGAGATCAATGATATTGAGGTGAATATCGGTTCTAAAATAGTCCAAAGGACTTTGTTAGGCGAACTCTTTGTTTCCGAGTTTGCGTTGCTGGTTAGATGTTGGTTTCGGTGTTGTTAGGCACTCAGAATCTCAATTAGTGTGTGTCACGAGCTGGTTTGTTTTAATAGGTGCTTATCGGTTATGATTGGCTATCACTTAATTTTAACAGGTTGTTCAATATGTGTTTGATGTATTTAGTGTGTGTAATATAATTTATGTCAATAAATATCAAGAGATTGTAGAATTAGAAACGGTTGGACCTAAGTCATTTCTAACAAAAGTAGATCTTCAGATCTATTTTTATTTAATTTAATTTTTATTTTTCGAGAAAAATGTTCATCGGACTAGTGAATGATACTTTCACAATCTTTCTAATTGAAATGGGGACTTAGGATGAAACAAAATACTGAATCAAGGGACTGAACTCGTACAACTCGTACCATTGACAAAGACGATTCCATCATATAAGAACGAATAGCTGGTTATAGATTCACTTTATGAAATTTGAAATGCTCTTGTTGAATAAAAAATGACCTAGTTGGACGTATTCATAACAGGGGACCAGATTGAACAATTCATATAAATTGTTCTTGTATATGATTGACCTTAAAAGCTATCGTCAAATGGGTATTTATTTATATTATTACATTTAACTGATACTAGTTACTATAAAAGTTTGATTAATTTTTGTCCTAAAAGTTTAAATTAAAAATATTTAATATATTAATATACATTAAATTAATGAAAGTATAAATAAATATAAAATATCATTATCATATATTTATAATTATATCAAGTTAATATATTATTTTACATTATTTAAAGATTTTATTGAATGAACATTTTAGAGTTTTTATCAAATATACCCTTATTAATTTTCAAAATTACATATTTACTCAACTAAATCATATAATATCATATATACCCGATTTAAATTATAGAACTATCATATATACCCATTTAACTAAAAATTTGTAGTGACCCGAACTTTTCCATATTTATATATATTAAATGAAATTGATATTTATATGATTAAGTGTTTCCAACATGTTAAGCAATCAAACTTGTTAAGACTTGATTAATTAAAATAGGTTTTATATAGACAATTGACCACCCAAGTTGACCGGTGATTCACGAACGTTAAAACTTGTAAAAACTATATGATGTCATATATATGGATACATATAGTTAACATGGTATTATGATAAGTAAACATACCATTAAGTATATTAACAATGAACTACATATGTAAAAACAAGACTACTAACTTAAGGATTTCGAAACGAGGCATATATGTAACGATTATCGTTGTAACGACATTTAATTGTATATATATATATATCATATTAAGATATATTAATACATCATAATATCATGATAATGTAATAATTTAACATCTCATTAGATATAATAAACAATGGGTTAACAACATTTAACAAGATCGTTAACTTAAAGGTTTCAAAACAACACTTACATGTAACGACTAACGATGACTTAACGACTTAGTTAAAATGTATATACATGTAGTATTTTAATATGTATTCTTACACTTTTTAAAGACTTCAAGACACTTATCAAAGTACTTCTACTTAACAAAAATGCTTACAATTACATCCTCATTCATTTTCATCAACAATTCTACTCGTATGCACTCGTATTTGTACTCGTACAATACACAGCTTCTAAATGTATTTACTATTGGTATATACACTCCAATGATCAGCTCTTAGCAGCCCATGTGAGTCACCTAACCATGTGGGAACTATCATTTAACATCTATCATGAAATATCTCACAAAATTACAAACTAATAGAGCCTATATGGTAGCCCTATATTCACGTGAATGAGAGGAGTCACAAACACATTCATTTTTTAATTTTCTTGAATCAAATTACTCTCTCTCAAGTGTTCTTCCATTGTTCTAAGTGTTCTTCATCATCTTCATCAAAATCTAGCTCAATCTAGTTCATAAATCCATACATAAACTAAGTTATAAAACAACTACTCAAGAACACACCAACAACACTTCCAAGTTTGCTAGCTTACTTCCAATCTTTCAAATCCACTTTGAGTGATCATCCAACATCAAGAAATCTTTCTTATTTACAGTAAGATATATTTCTAATATAAGGTAATACTCATATTCAAACTTTGTTTCAATTTTTATAACTTTAACAATCTTATTTCGAGTGTAAATCTTACTTGAACTTGTTTTCGTGTCATGATTTTGCTTCAAGAACTTTCAAGCCATCCAAGGATCCTTTGAAGCTAGATCTATTTTTCTCATTTCCAGTAGGTTTATCCACAAAACCTGAGGTAGTAATGATGTTCATAACATCATTCGATTCATATATATAAAACTACCTTATTCGAAGGTTTAAACTTGAAATCACTAGAACATAGTTTAGTTAATTCTAAACTTGTTCGCAAACAAAAGCTAATCCTTCTAACTTGACTTTTAAAATAAAATAAACACATGTTATATATCTTTATGATATGCTAACTTAATGATTTAAAACCGAAAAACACGAAAAACACCGTAAAACCGGATATACGCCGTCGTAGTAACACCGCGGGCTGTTTTGGGTTAGTTAATTAAAAACTATGATAAACTTTGATTTAAAATTTGTTCTTCTGGAAAAATGATTTTTCTTATGAATATGAAACTATATCCAAAAATCATGGTTAAACTCAAAGTGGAAGTATGTTTTCCAAAATGGTCATCTAGACGTCGTTCTTTCGACTGAAATGACTACCTTTACAAAAACGAATTGTAACCTGTATTTCTGACTATAAACTTATACTTTTTCTGTTTTTATTCATAAACTTAAGTTCAATATGAAACCATAGCAACTTGAAACACTCAAAACGGATTTAAAATGAAGAAGTTATGGGTAAAACAAGATTGGATATTTTTGCTTGTTGTAGCTACGTGAAAATTGGTAACAAATCTATATTAATCATATCCTTGCTAACTTATATTGTATTATACATGTATTCTAATATATTATGTAATCTTGGGATACCATAGACACGTAAGCAAATGTTTTGACATATCATATCGACCCATCTATATATGTTATTTGGAACAACCATAGACACTCTATATGCAGTAATGTTGGAGTTAGCTATACAGGGTTGAGGTTGATTCCAAAAATATATATACTTTGAGTTGTGATCTAGCATGAGACGTGTATACAATGGGTCGTGGATTGATTCAAGATAATATATATATCGATTTATTTCTGTACAATTAACTATGGACAACTAGTTGTAGGTTACTAACGAGGACAGCTGACTTAATAAACTTAAAACCGTAAAATGTATTAAAAATGTTGTAAATATATTTTGAACATACTTTGATATATATGTACATATTTGTTATAGGTTCGTGAATCGACCAGTGGCCAAGTCTTACTTCCCGACGAAGTAAAAATCTGTGAAAGTGAGTTATAGTCCCACTTTTAAAATCTAATATTTTGGGATCAGAATACATGCAATTTTATAAATGTTTTACGAAATAGACGCAAGTAAATGAAACTACTTTATATGGGTGAATGATCGAAGCCGAATATGCCCCTTTTTAGCTTGGTAGCCTAAGAATTTGGAAACAGACCCCCAAATTAACGCGAATTCTAAAGATAGATCTATCGGGCCCAACAAGCCCCATTCTGGAATTTAGAATGCTTTAGTACTTCGAAATTATCATGTCCGATGGGTGTCCCGGAATGATGGGGATATTCTATATGCATCTTGTTAATGTCGGTTACCAGGTGTTCACCGTATGAATAATTTTTATCTCTATGTATGGGATGTATTGAAATATGAAATATTGTGGTCTATTATTATGATTTGATAATATATAGGTTAAACCTATAACTCACCAACATTTTTGTTGACGTTTTAAGCATGTTTATTCTCAGGTGATTATTAAGAGCTTCCGATGTTGCATACTAAAATAAGGACAAGATTTGGAGTCCATGCTTGTATGATATTGTGTAAAAACTGCATTCAAGAAACTTATTTTTGATGTAATATATTCTTATTGTAAACCATTATGTAATGGTCGTGTGTAAACAATATATTTTAGATTATCATTATTTGATAATCTACGTAATGTTTTTTTAAAAAACCTTTATCAATAAAATAAAGGTTATGCTTGTTTTAAAAAAATGAATGCAGTCTTTGAAAAACGTCTCATATAGAGGTCAAAACCTCGCGACGAAATCAATTAATATGGAACGTTTATAATCAATATAAACGGGACATTTCAAAATTCACTAAAACCAATTATATATATTTAAATTCCTATTTTGTCCCTACTATATTTCATAATCATTATAGTGATTGGCCTCCAGACATATATAAGTATATAACGCATAAAGGTATGTATCATTATAGAGTTTGGCCTCCAAATATATATCGCACATAAAGTTGTGTACAATATTTACAGAATGGAGAAGCAGATTAGAAATTTCTTAAACACAAACATATGAACAATACATTGCTAAACAAAATTACTGCCAATCTGGAAATAGAACCACTAACAACTAAAGCTAAATTATATATGAAGACAGGTACCAACTGCAACATGTCAAGCAAAACTGAAAGAAACATTAGGATTGAATTATTGATCCAAAGGTTCTAATCAAAATGTATCTTCTTCAATGTTGGTCTCATACTCACATTTGATCAGATAAGATCATCAGTAAAACTGTAAAACTGATAAATAATTTTTAATATAAGTTTTAAGGGAATGGTAATGTATTATTGTAAAATTATATCATTATAGTTCAGCGAATCACAGGTACATTTTCCGGTGAAGGTACTCCTTCGCCTACTGGTTTAGCATGAACACGAACGGGAGAAACGTGTCTTTTCTTAGAGAGCTTTTGTGATGCCCCGTACAAAACCATCGTGTACGATTCGTCAACAACAGGATCTTTACACGGTCAAGTACTACATGCTGTTTGAAAACCAGTTTGCATTCTTAAAGACATAGCGTTTACAAAAGATAACGTGACACAAAGGTCGTTACAAAGTCATTATTTGAAAATAACATAAACTACGAATGCAAAAGAAAAGTTCCATGATTGAGACATCTCTAAGATTATGCAGTGGAATTCTAGCACAACAGGTCCTTAACAGCAAGTCTAAATAGCACCTGAGAAAACATTCTTAAAAACGTCAACAATAATGTTGGTGAGCTATAGTTTAAGTTTCAATAGTAATGTAAGGTAGGCCACGAGATTTCAGTGCTTCAAACAGCGTATCAAAATAGTATGAAAAGTATATGTTTAACTGTGGGCACTTGGTAACTGACTTAACGTTTATAACCCCCTAAAAGTACACTTGGCGAGTGCGTATGTTTACGAAGTATTAAATACCTGTTAAATGCTAGCGTGACTAGCCCGAGTGGGGATGTCAAACCCTATGGATCCATATCTAAGATTCGCGTTCACCGGTTCAAAAACCAATGACTAAACGTTACCGAGCTAAGGGGAAAGTTTATGCCGTTGTATAACCCACACATATATAAAGTTTAAGTACTCGTTCCTAGTATGTAAAACGTAAAAAGTGCATGTATTCTCAGTCCCAAAATAGTTAAAGTAAAAAGGGATACTATAACTCACAGTGATAAGAGCGGTAAAGTCGATAATGAAAGTATGCAAGTAGTAAGTCGGTCCGAAAGGTCGTCAACCTAAGTCAAAGGTTGCTAGGTCAGTATGTTATCCCAATAAGTTTTAATAGTGCATAAAATAAGTTTAAGTGTCATCATCATCATCGTTCATCATCATAAAAGCTAAGTAAGTTTGACAAGAATAGAGATCGAAACAATAGGCTGACTTCGGTCAGCTGCTACGACCTCTACGTAAATCGAAAAGATGCGTAGTCAGTGGCTATGGCTCAGTATATGAGTCCCCTAGTCGCTGACCAATTTACAGAACCAAACTCATCTTCGTTTGACCGTGGTGATGGTTTAAGTACGAGTAGGTCAGAAATTTCAGCACAACGTTAATAGGGTGTAATGACTTTCGGAAGGCCATAAATCCTAAACCGTAACTCGGATTAAGACGAGGTCTAAACAGAAAATCATATAATCGAACAGAAATAACTGAAAATTAACTTTCCAGTAGCCCAGGTGGTCTGATCAGTTCCCAAAAATAGTAAGCAAGGTGCTCCGGTGGGGTTCTTAGTGCTTGATGCTCATCACGGTTCTCATTCTTGATGCTTGTTTCCCTTGAAACCCTCATGCCTCTTAGCTGGATTTTGATCAAAGATCTTTCCCTTGTTTCCATCCCACTTATGCTTCTCATGACTAGTCCCCGATTCAGATTTCGCTTTCTCAGGTTCCTTGGGGGTGATCTGGTTCATCAGGGTGTGCGCCATGCGCATAGCTTCCGGGACGTTGGGTGGCTTAGAAGAGGTGACATTTCCCTGAATGGACTTGGGAAGTCCCCACAAGTATCGTTCCATTCTCTTAAACTCCGGGGTAACCATCGAGGGACACATCAACGCTAATTCCAGATACCTACGGTTGTAACCATCAAGATCGTTTCCCACAACCTTCAACTCCCAGAACTCAGTCTCCATTTTCTGTATCTCTGTTCTGGGGCAGTACTCTTCGATCATGGCTCCCTTAAATTCTTCCCAAGGAGTAGTATAAGCCTCGTCAATGCCTTTGGCCTGAGCAAGTGTGTTCCACCAGGTTAGGGCGCCGTCCGACAGCGTACAGGAGGCATACTTGGTTTTGTTCGTCTCTGAGTAGTTGCTTACACGGAACACAGCTTCTAGTTTCTCAAACCATCTAGTCAATCCAACCGGCCCCTCAGTACCACTAAAGTTGTGGGGCTTGCAGCTTTGAAACTCCTTATATGTACACCCGTCACGAATGGGCTGGTTAACTGGTGGAGCTTGGGGGTTGATTTCCGCAATAGCTGCGGCTACTCTCTCCGCAATCATTTCCTCAATTTGTGCTGCTGTGGGCGCTGCTCTTCCGTTTGCCATTGCTCTTCTAAACAGAAATTTTGACTTAAGTCGAAATCCAGCATTTAATAAATAATAATATAGTATAAGGCAACCAACATGGAACCAATGCAACACATGTTAACTAAGCAATGCACTAGATACAGATACCACAGAAACATCATACAGTAATGTAATTAGAACACCGTACAAAAAGTAAACAACACTAAGTTCCATTCATTAATAATAAGTTGCATACATCCGCATAGGTTCGCACAATACATGAGTAAAACATGAAACTACAAACGAGTTTACATAATGAAATCTACTACAATGCCCTATGGTGACGGTGGGTAAAGGATGTCCATTACGTGGGACATCTGGTCCTCGAGCTCAGTTACCCGAGCATGGAGGATCTCCACTTCCCTCGCCAGTTCCTCGACGAAGGGAGATGGTGGGGCAGGCGGTGCAGTCGGTACAGGTGGTGCAGGTGGTGCAGTTGGTTCAGCACCAGAAGTAGATGGTGCATAACGGTAAGCCTTACGCACGAATGGATCGGCAGGATAAGGCACAACCCGCTTGCGGGCGGTGACCCTAGTCCTCAGTCCATGTGCGCTAACGAACGGCCTACCTCCATTAATCCCTGGAATAATGGTACCATCGAAACGATACCGCTTCTTCGGCGGGGTAGAGGGTGATTGCACGGGCGCCTCCTCAGGGTCCTCGTCGGAATCCTCGTCACTGGAGTCATTAGAGGATGAGTTGTCAGATGATGAGTCGTCGAAAACAGCTAGAGGTGGCTCTGCTCGGCCGGTAGTCATAATCCGATATCTGAAAGGCAGAATCAGCACGACACGTCCATCAGGAAGGCGTCTACACCAATGGTTATGCTCATTACGGAACGGAACGTCCCCGTATTCCCTGGGAATCACAACACCACCGGAATGGTGCGGTGGCGCTGTGGGTCCTGGGATGAGTGGAGCTGGAATATCTGGTGGATCCTCGTGTCCGTCTGAGGTGATCACTGGGTCGGGTGCATGGCCACTGGCTCCGGAGGACGAAGCGCCAGAGTCACTGGAGTGTGTCGATGACGGGATCTGTGAATCGGCAACAATGGCAGGCGAGGTGGAGGGTGAGTCTGAGTCGCTCTCCAAAATGATAACGGGCGGGACATCCGACATCTGAACAGGGAAAAATGACTTTTTCCATGTCAATAAGTCATAAAGCAAGCACGTATTAGGCAAAATAACTACGACAGTCTAGATCATCTATAGCAGTAAATAGCATGGCAATAATAGCAAGTCGTACAGAAGTATCATGCAATCGAAAGCAGATAATAGCATGCAGTAATGAAAATCAAGTAGCAGTATACGTCGTATAGCAATAAAAGTAAGCAGCAGCATGCAGTAAGTCTCGCAGAAACAAGTAAACTAGCAAGTTGTAGATTAGTCCTATTAGTGAATCCTACTTGATCTGGTCTAGACTCACTAATGCAACCTAATTCCCTACAACCAATGCTCTGATACCAAATGTGATGCCCCGTACAAAACCATCGTGTACGATTCGTCAACAACAGGATCTTTACACGGTCAAGTACTACATGCTGTTTGAAAACCAGTTTGCATTCATAAAGACATAGCGTTTACAAAAGATAACGTGACACAAAGGTCGTTACAAAGTCATTATTTGAAAATAACATAAACTATGAATGCAAAAGAAAAGTTCCATGATTGAGACATCTCTAAGATTATGCAGCAGAATTCTAGCACAGCAGGTCCTTAACAGCAAGTCTAAACAGCAAGACAGCAATTCTAAACAGCGGAAGCAACAAACCTCTAAGCACCTGAGAAAACATGCTTAAAAACGTCAACAATAATGTTGGTGAGCTATAGTTTAAGTTGCAATAGTAATGTAAGGTAGGCCACGAGATTTCAGTGCTTCAAACAGCGTATCAAAACAGTATGAAAAGTATATGTTTAACTGTAGGCACTTGGTAACTAACTTAACGTTTATAACCCCCTAAAAGTACACTTGGCGAGTGCGTATGTTTATGAAGTATTAAACACCCGTTAAATGCTAGCGCGACTAGCCCGAGTGGGGATGTCAAACCCTATGGATCCATATCTAAGATTCGCTTTCACCGGTTCAAAAACCAATGACTAAACGTTACCGAGCTAAGGGGAAAGTTTATGCCGTTGTATAACCCACACATATATAAAGTTTAAGTACTCGTGCCTAGTATGTAAAACGTAAAAAGCGCATGTATTCTCAGTCCCAAAATAGTTAAAGTAAAAAGGGATGCTATAACTCAAAGTGATAAGAGCGGTAAAGTCGATAATGAAAGTATGCAAGTAGTAAGTCGGTCCGAAAGGTCGTCAACCTAAGTCAAAGGTTGCTAGGTTAGTATGTTATCCCAATAAGTTTTAATAGTGCATAAAATAAGTTTAAGTGTCATCATCATCATCATCGTTCATCATCATAAAAGCTAAGTAAGTTTGACAAGAATAGAGATCGAAACAATAGGCTAACTTCGGTCAGCTGCTACGACCTCTACGTAAATCAAAAAGATGCGTAGTCAGTGGCTATGGCTCCGTATATGAGTCCCCTAGTTGCTAACCAATTTCCAGAACCAAACTTGTCTTCGTTTGACCGTGGTGACGGTTTAAGTGCGAGTAGGTCAGAAATTTCAGCACAACGTTAATAGGGTGTAATGACTTTCGGAAGGCCATAAATCCTAAACCGTAACTCGGATTAAGACGAGGTATAAACGGAAAATCATCTACTTGAACAGAAATAACTGAAAATTAACTTTCCAGTAGCCCAGGTGGTCTGATCAGATCCCAAAAATAGTAAGCAATGTGCTCCAGTGGGGTTCTTAGTGCTTGATGCTCATCACGGTTCTCATCCTTGATGCTTGTAGCTTCAAGTGTACAACTCGTTGATGGGTTAGCATCACCTTGACCAAGATTCTACCATCAACACACAATATGTTAAGACTAAGTAAGAACACAACTCATTTAAGAGTCTTAGATGGATGATGAACCAAGGTTACATCAAATCCTTAGTCTTAACACAATTACAAGTTACATTTACAACTAAAGCTACAAACTTTACTTCAATAAAGCAAGTTTGAACATAATCTAAGTCAAATGAAGTGATGGAACCCTAATCTAGAGAGATTGGATCCCTTTCACACAAGTTATAAGGTCACAAAGCTAGAAAGCTTGAACCTTTAGTGTTCTTGAAGAACTTGAAGCATAAAGCTTAGATCTTTAAGTTATATGAAGACCATAAACACAAGTTTTGATCTTTATAACAAAATAATGAGATCATAAGTTAGAAAACTTAGATCCAACAAAAGATATGAAGATCCAAGCTAGAAAACTTGCATCTTGATTGTTCTTGAAGATTTTGAAGCATAAAGCTTGGATCTTTAAGTTACATGAAGATTACAAACACAAGTTTGAATCTTTATAACAAAATAGCAAGATTAAAGTTAAAAAAATATAGATCTACAAAGTGGGTGAAGATTCAAAGCTAGAAAGCTTGAATCTTCCATGTTCTTGAAAGATTCAAATCCATGTTTGAATCTACAAGATGTAATCAAGATCAAAAGCTAAAAAGCTAGACCCATGATGATGATGATGATGATGAATTCGTGATGATGAGAAGGAGAAGAAGAAAATAAATTCAAAATACTTACACTTTTAGAGAGAGAAAGAACTAGAGAGAATTAGAGAGTGTGTGTGTGAATTATAAATGAAAGCAAGTGTAAAATGGATGGAATAAGGCTAGTATTTATAGGTGAATGAGGGGTGAGGGTGGTGGTGGTGGTCGTGAATTTGGAGGGGGACAAGGGGGACAAAAGTTTACTTTTTGATTAATGGTTGTCTAAAGTTGGTGCTTATGTTGGGATCCCATGCAACATTAAGGATAATACTTGACATAAATGCTAGTATGTTCCCTCTAATAAATGGGCATTTGTCTTACATATTAATGGATCACTAGCTAATAATAATTGGGCTAATTAAATAGTCCACTAACTAGTGTAGGGTGGGCTAAGGCCCAACAAGGTAGAAAGTCCAACAAGACTAACTAGTAAGCATAAGTAAATTACTACGCGTAATTAAGCATCCATAAACCCAAGTAATTATTATTATAAAATAATAATTAAGATTTCGTAGTCATAATATTCCGATTACGACAAAAGTTAAACGTGTACGCAGTACGCAGTTTGTTCGTAACGTCAAGTGACACTAACGGTCATAAAGGTTTCCGGTGATCCAGTTAAGTATCCTACGTACTTAAAGGCACGTTTTAACACATAAATGAAAGTAAGCCATGTGTATAAAGATTTCAGAGTATAAAGTAGCACGGTACGCACAAATACGCAGTTTTGCAAAAACACAAGGCACAAAAATAAGTCGAAAAAGTCGGGTCGTTACAGCTTTTGGCGATCGTCGAGCACATTTGAAACGGAGACACATCGACAGTTTTGTTTCTAAGTACAACTGTTCGGGATTCAAATTGGTGAGTCATCTCTGAAAATATACAAATCTAGGAACGAGAAAAATGACAAAAGAGACTTCAAATTGTTGGACTCGGTTTTATATCCCGTTTGTAAAAATACCATCGAAACAGTGGAACATGTCTTTCTTCAACGTCCTTTTGCAATAGATTTATGGGGCAATGTTTTTCGATGGTGGAAATCAAACCGCTCGTTATACTCTAACCTAGACGAAATTTTTGTGGCATAGATAATAGTTCGGACCCAAATCAAATCTCGTATCTATGGCAATCCATTAAATGGGTATGTGGATATATCATTTGGAGAAATCAAAATCTTACTTTATTCCGAAATTAGAAAAACAATGGTCCCATGGCGCTAAATGAAATTCAACTCAAAACTTTTGAATGGGTTTCAAGGCGATCAAGGAAGTTCTCGATGGATTGAAATCAATGGCTCTTAAACCTGAATACTCTTTATGACTATGGCTAGCTAGCTACTGTTGTCCTTGTATTCTTACAGCTTCTTTTGTGTTTTTCACTTTTTGTATTAACTTGTAATAGCTTGCTGCAAGTTATGGTTTACACATGTTCCCACATGCAAATCCTTGTATTCTTCTTAGTAATGAAATTTGGTTGCCTTTAAAAGGAAAAAAAAAACAACGATTAATAAAGATTTGTTGAATTTTTATTTTAAATGAAATAAAAGTTTGTGGTTGATCGAGGGGCAATATAAGAATTAATTTGTATATAATTAGTTTTAGTGAATTTTTATAATCAAATGGATATATATATGGTAGTTTTAGTATTTAAATTGGGTATATATGATATTATTTGATTTAGTTGGGTAAATATGTGATTTTAAAGGTTAATAAGGGTAAATATGATAAAAACTCAACATTTTAATTAAATGTTATATGTATTTGCTAGTTTTTATTTTTTTTATTTCAAATACATAAATAAGTATCATAGCTCGTTTTTTTTATTTTTTCCATATTATAAAGTAACAAAGTGACTTGATGGTAACAACTATATATAAAAGAAGATTAAATGGAAAATGTTAATTACAATTAATCCTTACAAATATATCCGTATATCCATTTAATTAATTTTAAATTATTGAACTTTTTTCTAACGTCGGTCTCTAGGTCTGTCTTTAAAATAAGAAAATGACAAAAATAAAAATAAAAATTAACCACTATATAAAGTCAACAATAACTAGGAGTTGAGCCTTAGTCAACAAACATTTCTCCCAATTTACAAAGGTGATTGACTTTTTTTCGAGGTTGTTTCACAAAAATCTACTCCTCATGGCCTCTACTTCTTTAACAATACCATTCGGCATCTTGAAAAGAGACATATATAAAAGAGGGAGGCTACCAAGAACGAATTTCGTAAGAGTTACCCTACCCCCCCCCCCCCCCCACCCCTCTCGAGAGTGAATTGGTCTTCCAATTGTCAAGCCTTGAGACGACTATGTCCACTACAACATCCCAAGAACTGACTAGCATCATCCATTTACTAACTGACAAAGCAATATAATTAAATGGGAGAGACCCCGGAGAGCAGTCCAGAATTTGTGACAAAGTAGCAACTTCATTTGAAGTGGCATTAATACCAATTAGCTTACTTTTTGAGATATTAATTTTAAGTCCGGATGCATCACCAAAGCAGTTTAGGATTTCAATGAGGTTCGAGGCATTATCAGTCGACCAATCACTAATTAATAGGGCATCATTCATGTATTGGAGATGAGTGATTTGAACATCATTTGTTCCAACTGTGATACCCTTAAAAAAACCGACCCTTGAAGCCTCAAGTGTAGCAACACTCAAAGCATCCGCAAGAATAATGAATAAAAAGGGTAATAGAGGGTCACCTTGTCTTAGACCTTTCTCCAATGAGAACTCCTATGTAGGACTCCCATTTATAAGGATGGATGCCCGACTCGAACATAGACAACCTTGCATCCATTTTCACCATGTATGCCCAAAATTTATCTATGTGAGGATGTCATGTGACGATCGCTCCAAATCCATATGGACGAATATGTCATTCATCGATTTCATTGCGAGGTATTTGACCTCTATATGATACGTTTTATAAACATTGCATTCTTTGAAAAAGGTATACCATAATGAATATTTAAATCTAAGGTTTTCGACATCTGATGATTTCTACATATAGACAATCACCGTAAATAATAGTTTACAATAATACTTCCGTTGACAATGCAGTCAAAATAGATACATGATGATGGTTTTGTGAATGCAACGTTTTCTTGAATAAAACATGTATGACTCCATGCACAAAGCTTGTCTAACATATAAGCAAACAGCGGAAGACTTCTAGGGAACCTGAGAATAAACATACTAACAAGTGTCAACACAAAGGTTGGTGAGTTCATAGTTTTAATGTTTCCATAATCTGTGTATAAAGGTGGATCACAAGATTTCAGTTGTTTCATCCAGAAAAGTTTATCAAAATATTCTACAAAATTGAGCACCCTGGTAACTAAACTTTAACATTTATATAATAAGTACCCCTGTTTTAACATACATGCAATCAACATGTACAATACACGCAAACCAACGTGTACTAAACTCAAATAGCATACGTCTGTTTTATAGTTCAGGCTAGGGTTTCTATACCTGGAACATACGGGGATGTCAAGCCCTATGGATCCATATATAACTACTCGCGCCCGCCAGTTCTTATAACCGACAGTTACTAGTTACCAAAGCTAAGGGATTTTCGATTCAAACTCGGAGTAGAATTTAGTATGTACTTGTGTCCATTGCGTTTAAAATAAAGTGCATGTATTCTCAGACCAAAAATATAGATTGCAAAAGCAATTAAAAAGGGAGCAAATGAAACTCACTTTAGCATCATATAAAGTCGTTCACTAAAATGTGACCGAAACTCGGATTACCAAATAACCGTAGATCTCAACCTAGAGAACATATGTTGGTCAATAAATGTTTATCAAGCTAGGTCAGGTCATAGTGTATCACAATCCTAATGCTCGAGATCAACATACAAAAGTTATTCAAAGTCGTTTCAAAAAGTCAATTTTGACAATAGTTCAACAAAACGAGACGTACCTTATATAAGGATTCATTTACTCGGTTGGTAATATTCAAAAATCCAAAATCTTACAAACAAGTTGTTTAAATATTAATTGCAGATTCAAAAGCAATTCCAATTAACGTCAATTATAATTCAGTTGATCATATCTTTTAATCCGTTCATCGAAACTATTCGATATCTAAATGAAAAGTTATTGATTTTTCGCCAGCTTTCCAAAAACATGTATATCATATACCTTTTACCAGTAATATATGTATTTAATTCGTGATCTATTATAAACTATTTAACGATAAAATTTAGCATACACGTATGTATAAATATATATACTCGAGCACTAGACGTGGATACACAATTAATATATAAAAGATAAAATATGAGTGCTTACGTATCAATATTGAGATTCAATATTGTAGGAAAGTACGTAGACGTAACGGAGATGATAAATACTAGGTTTGATTCATAAATATACCCCCGAACATTACCCATAATTTTCTTAGCTCTATCCCGCTTGAAACCCCATTTTGAAAGTGACACGCTCAAGACCTCGTCGTAGTATTTTATGTATACTATTAATACTACTAATAATAATAAGATTAATAATAATATTAATCTTAATAATAATAATAATAATAATAATAATAATAATAATAATAATAATAATAATAATAATAATAATAATATAAATAAAATAAATAAATACGGAGTAAAAATGAATATATGTGTGTGTGATTAAGCGTGAACTCGCTCGAATTTATAGATGTTTGCTGATCCCTGTGGTCATGCGATCGCATGACTCTGGAGTGCAATACTCATGCGATCGCATGAGATCAATTGCCAGCTCAAATTGTTTTTGTAATCTAGCTTGTCGACATAATAAATAAATATATAATATATAATATATATAATTTAAATAATTAATTATATATTATATTAAATTCACGTGCATAGTTGATTTGTAATTTTAGTTCCGATAAGTCGTACGTCATCACTCGACTTATGTCCCGGTTCCGGTTTTTCGAACGTTCTTTCGTACATTTAGAAAACTTGCATTTTACATTTCGTGTCACGTACCTTTGTCAAAATATAGTCTTAAGTTATCCATAAACTATACCACTCAAAGTATATCTTAAATTTTCGAGTGTTTTGGTCATTTACTTCTATAAATCATCGTCTCGCTATTTGTTAATATATATATAATATATACATTTTCATTTTGAAATAGTGTTTTACTGTAGCAAGTACTGTAGCAAAGTTTTTACTGTAGCAAATAGTGATTTTCGAAAACACTGTAGCTTTTCGGGTACTGTAGCAATTCAAAAATACTGTAGCAAATTAGTGTTTTACTGGTTCATCTTAAACGTTTTAGTTAACTTATCTAAATATTAATCGAATCAATAATCGAATGTTAATATCGTTTACTAAATAACTTGAAATCATATATATATATATATATATATATATATATATATATATATATATATATATATATATATATATATATATATATATATATATATATATATATATATATATATATATATATATATATATATATATATATATATGCACATTAAGTTATATATATATTGTTCGTGAATCGTCGAGAATAGTCAAAGAATAATTGATTATATGAATATAGTTCCAAAACTTTCGTGACTCAAAATTACAGACTTTGCTTATCGTGTCGAAAACATTAAATCATTTAAAGATAAAGTTTAAATTTATTCGGAAATTTCTGGGTCATCACAGTACCTACCCGTTAAAGAAATTTCGTCCCGAAATTTGATCGTGGTCGTTATGGCTAATCATAAAAATGTTTTTATGACGAATATGAGTTGGTATATAGAGTTTTATCACTATTGAGTAATATAGATAAAACGATTCGATTAATTGAAGAGTACGAGTGAAGCTATCCTAAAAGGAATGAAATGAGAACTAAAGTTTTGTCTTAACTTTTGACGTTGTCTTGGTTGAATTCCGGGATTCATGGGATTTAAAGAAAATCTTCTAAATCTAAAAGATTTGATTCTTCGGCGAATAAGGAAATTAGGATCTCTCTAATTAAATGCGGAGATCTGCCTTGATTTCTCTATCAAATATTTCACTATAAATTAACTTCTTCCAGTTTGTCACTTTTACCATTCCTATACTTAATTCTTAAATTCAAAAGATTGTGAAAATGCTTAATCCAGTTCTGATCCTTGTCCTTATCCTTACTATCGCAACAATCATTCTCCTTTTCCAACTTCTACCAGAGGAATCTGCTTACTTCTACTTTGCTCTTGGGGTTATAGTGCTTTTAATTCTCCCGTGTCTTTATGTTGCTATAAACATTGATATTCACGGTTTGTAATTTATGCGTTGTTATCGGGTTTTATATCTCCCTTTATATTTCAATGTCCCTACTTCCGTCTTCTATAATCATTGTCATCCATAGTTAATACTCCCTCCTATTTGCTGCAATTTATACTCCAATTTCTATTTCGGAGCTTTGTCCCTTCGTTTCTTCTTCTTGTGATTAGGCATCCCTTGTAATGGTCTAGAATTCGCATATATAAATTTCAGAATGAACATTGTTAATGTTCTAGGAAGGAAATGATAATGGCACGGTCTTGATTTGTCAAATTACCAGAATTCAATGGAAAAGATAGGACTATCAAGAAATTATGTTCTTGATACGTTTGGAGATGAGGTAGAATGTAAAAGTCATTTAATATGACACATGATGACGATATGGTCTGTGAATCGTCATGTTCTATTAGAAACTCAGCATGACTTACTGTAATATAATCACGTTGATCAAGTGTCATTATATTATATTAACTCATGCTTCAGTTCCCAACACTAATTCAATAACATTCATAATTTAAGTTCAAACTTTTCAGATTTAAGAAACTAAAACAGTTTCCTTTCTGATGTAACACTGATATCGCAAAGAGATAAATGATTTCAGATAAGAATAGTTATGAAAATATCTTCAGAAATATCGAGGATATTTATAATGAAAGATACGATGATATCTTAGAATTTCTAATATCGAAAGATGATAAAGAAGATTTGTCCATAAAGGTTTAGAGTCAGGAGCAAGGTATTTGTTAATGACTTCAGCAGATACTGAATCATTTGGATTCTTTGAAGGCATGTTTAGTCTTTGTGATTTATCCACAGCCTCCTTCATACTTTGCTCAATCCGTTTTCCAGTTTCAAACCTTCTCTTTTTCTGAGCTTTGCCAACAAACTATTCTTTATCATCAAACTTTTGGCTGTTAAGGTCGTTTAAAGTTTTTGCTGCTTCATCAGCATTTTTCCAAAATTCGGAGAACTAGTTTCGCAGTTTGGGGTGTTTTTCAGAAACTTCACATTCGAAGTATGTAAGTTTATAAGATAGACATTATATGTATATATATATATAACTGTTGGCGTAGAATTGCTGCGAAATTCGAAATACTGATTGCTAATTCCTGGTAGTTGGTATGACAATTATTGTTACAAGATGTAGGTGAGTACATGATGGGGTTTCAATGAGTATAATGATTTTTCAGAAGGTCACAAATCAATGAAGTTCTTGGTAAATTTACTGCTAATGTGGTGGAACATGAAAGGTTCCCCAGTAACAAGAACGTATATTTCAAGGTTATAATAAGGTTAATCTGAAAAGTCGAAGTTGACTGGTTGAAAGTGTGGTAAAACTGGATACTTTGAAAAGGGATTGCAATATTATTTTCAGTAATAACAATGCTAAAGGATCTTTCACATTTTTGAAGTCAAAATATAGCTTTGAAAGATGTAGAGATCTAAGAATGATGTCACCCGTTAAATCTTGACTTGGATTCTGATCCGTCAATATCAGAATATGTAATTGAATTTGTATGAAAATGATTATATATCGCTGTGAGCATAGTTAATAATTTTTGAATCAAAGTTGAAGAATGTACAGTATAACATATTAATTATGAACTTATATATTTTCCGGGAATTACCTACCCGTTAAAGATTTCACAAGTAATATTTTGTACAAAAGAATTTTCATTACAGTCTTTATGAAAATATATGTATGTATATTTCTTCAGATGTAATACGGATTTAATGAGTTAATATCATATTAAGCTCATTTGATTTTCGGCTTGACTTAGAAATGATTAATCTCTAAAACATTAAAGATTACATAATCTTTGCGGATTTTTTCACTAATGAAATCAACACTTCATTATTTATTCTTATTGATATTCCTCGGTGAAGGATGTTGGTGCTCGTGGAATTTTTGTGAACCTTACAAGGCACAGATGATGTTTTCTGGAAAGTTTCGAGTATATCGAAATTGAAAATGTAAAATCAATTATGTAATTGATTAATACACTTGGTTTATTATGAAATGGAATTCATTGGGTTGAAACAGAGATTGTAGTTAACAATGGTTAAGTTGTTAAGGAAGGATGTACATCATTGCATATTAGTAATATGAACTAACCGAGTAGTACCTACCAGTTAAGATTCACACGTAATAGCTTAGTACGAAAAGATTTATTTTGATTTCAAAATTCATATATATTAAATATACATAAAATTTCTTCAGGAGAAATGAGTTAATACTTCATCGGTTATTGTTGCTGGTATTTCTTGGTGACTACGGTGCGTATGACGTTGATGCTCGTGGAACAGATTGTGAAGTTGAGGTTTGTGATGCGGATGTTGTTGGTGGTGGTAATGGTACTATTGGTGTTGTTGTCGGTGGTACTGTTGATGCCGGTGATGCTACTGGTGCTTGTAACCTTTGCACCATATTCTCCAAAGCCACTACCCGAGCGCGAAGTTCGTTGACTTCTTCTACTACACCGGGATGATTGCCGGTTCGGACGAGCAGATGAATAAGATACATAATTTGAGATAGTATATTATCGTGACAAGATACTCTGGAAATGAGAGAGAAAATGGTGTCTCGAACAGGTTCGCCGGTGAGTGCTTCAGGTTCTTCGCCAAGAGGGAAATGTGGTGGATGGAAGTGATCACCTTCTTCTTGTCTCCAATGATTAAGTTGACTACGAACTCATCCCCAATTCATTCAGAATAGATGATGGCTAATTGGTTGATCCATTCCAGTTACACTGTCTTCGGAATTCAGGTGAATATCCATATCGGAATAGCTGTCGGAGTTTAAGGAATTTGAACTAGATACGAGATCCATCTTGTATAATTAGGGAGATGATTTTTGATATGAATTAGATTATTGAATTTATTTTGGTATTCTTCAATACATAATTTACATATGTATATATAATACCAAATTCCATAAATCACGGAGAAATTTTCGGAAGATGTCAGGAAAAGTTTACAGTAACAGATACGCTAAGATATGAATTTTTGTATATACACTATTTATGCAATAAATGCAGGAAAACGTGTCTAGACTTAAGAATGATAAGCATGTAATTTCCGACAAGAAATGATAAGCAAAACTTTTAACATGCAGACACGGTCGAAGTCCAGACTTACTAATGCATCTTAACAACTATCAGTTAGACACATTCATGCAAGACCTGGTTCGCTAGGACCAACGCTCTGATACAAACTATGACGATTGCTCCAAATCCATATGGACGAATATGTCATTCATCGATTTCATTGCGAGGTATTTGACCTCTATATGATACATTTTATAAACATTGCATTCTTTGGAAAAGGTATACCATAATGAATATTTAAATCCAAGGTTTTCGACATCTGATGATTTCTACATATAGACAATCACCGTAAATAATAGTTTACAATAATACTTCCGTTGACAATGCAGTCAAAATAGATACATGATGATGGTTTTGTGAATGCAACGTTTTCTTGAATAAAGCATGTATGACTCCATGCACAAAGCTTGTCTAACATATAAGCAAACAGCGGAAGACTTCTAGGGAACCTGAGAATAAACATACTAACAAGTGTCAACACAAAGGTTGGTGAGTTCATAGTTTTAATGTTTCCATAATCTGTGTATAAAGGTGGGTCACAAGATTTCAGTTGTTTCATCCAGAAACGTTTATCAAAATATTCTACAAGATTGAGCACCCTGGCAGTGTTGTAAATCTCCTTATTTCTCCCCGAGATCTCTCCGAGATCTCTTTTTTGGAAGGCCGCCGAGACGAGATGTCCATCTCCCGAGATTTCTTGGTCATCGGGGTCAAACTAGGTAAAATCCACGATTTCTCGAAATTTCTCGCTCATTTCTCGAATTTTCTCATAAGATCTCGTAATTTTTCAGATTTTCTCGCTCATTTCTTGGATTTTCTTGTAAAATCTTATAGAAATGTATATAAATATACATATATTGATTTATTTGTATATATTTATATTATAAAAACTACAAAGTCAACATTCGAGATCTCCCCGAGATTTTTCCGAGATGCCGAGATCTCCCAAAAAATGTTCAAACGAGATCTCCCCGAGATCCGAGATCTCCAACCTTGCACCCTGGTAACTAAACTTTAATGTCTATATAATAAGTACCCCTGTTTTAACATACATGCAACCAACATGTACAATACACGCAAACCAACGTGTACTAAACTCAAATAGCATACGTCTGTTTTATAGTTCAGGCTAGGGTTTCTATACCTGGAACAGACGGGGATGTCAAGCCCTATGGATCCATATATAACTACTCGCGCCCACTAGTTCTTATAACCGGCAGTTATTAGTTACCAAAGCTAAGGGATTTTCGGTTCAAACTCGGTGTAGAATTTAGTATGTACTTGTGTCCATTGCATTTAAAATAAAGTGCATGTATTCTCAGACCAAAAATATAGATTGCAAAAGCAATTAAAAAGGGAGCAAATGAAACTCACTTTAGCATCATATAAAGTCGTTCACCAAAATGTGACCGAAACTCGGATTACCAAATAACCGTAGATCTCAACCTAGAGAACATATGTTGGTCAATAAATGTTTATCAAGCTAGGTCAGGTCATAGTGTATCACAATCCTAATGCTCGAGATCGACATACAAAAGTTATTCAAAGTCGTTTCAAAAAGTCAATTTTGACAATAGTTCAACAAAACGAGACGTACCTTATATAAGGATTCATTTACTCGGTTGGTAATATTCAAAAATCCAAAATCTTACAAACAAGTTGTTTAAATATTAATTGCAGATTCAAAAGCAATTCCAATTAACGTCAATTATAATTCAGTTGATCATATCTTTTAATCCGTTCATCGAAATTATTCGATATCTAAATGAAAAGTTATTGATTTTTCGCCAGCTTTCCAAAAACATGTATATCATATACCTTTTACCAGTAATATATGTATTTAATTCGTGATCTATTATAAACTGTTTAATGATGAAATTTAGCATACACGTATGTATAAATATATATACTCGAGCACTAGACGTGGATACACAATTAATATATAAAAGATAAAATATGAGTGCTTACGTATCAATATTGAGTTTCAATATTGTAGGAAAGTACGTAGACGTAACGGAGATGATAAATACTAGGTTTGATTCATAAATATACCCCCGAACATTACCCATAATTTCCTTAGCTCTATCCCGCTTGAAACCCCATTTTGAAAGTGACACGCTCAAGACCTCGTCGTAGTATTTTATGTATACTATTAATACTACTAATAATAATAAGATTAATAATAATATTAATCTTAATAATAATAATAATAATAATAATAATAATAATAATATAAATAAAATAAATAAATACGGAGTAAAAATGAATATATGTGTGTGTGATTAAGCCTGAACTCGCTCGAATTTATAGATGTTTGCTGATCCCTGTGGTCATGCGATCGCATGACTCTCGAGTACAATACTCATGCGATCGCATGAGATCAATTGCCAGCTCAAATTGTTTTTGTAATCTAGCTTGTCGACATAATAAATAAATATATAATATATATAATTTAAATAATTAATTATATATTATATTAAATTCACGTGCATAGTTGTTTTGTAATTTTAGTTCCGATAAGTCGTACGTCATCACTCGACTTATGTCCCGGTTCCGGTTTTTCGAACGTTCTTTCGTACATTTAGAAAACTTGCATTTTACATTTCGTGTCACGTACCTTTGTCAAAATATAGCCTTAAGTTATCCATAAACTATACCACTCAAAGTATATCTTAAACTTTCGAGTGTTTTGGTCATTTACTTCTATAAATCATCGTCTCGCTATTTGTTAATATATATATAATATATACATTTTCATTTTGCAATAGTGTTTTACTGTAGCAAAGTTTTTTTACTGTAGCAAATAGTGATTTTCGAAAACACTGTAGCTTTTCGGGTACTGTAGCAATTCGAAAATACTGTAGCAAATTAGTATTTTACTGGTTCATCTTAAACGTTTTAGTTAACTTATCTATATATTAATCGAATCAATAATCGAATGTTAATATCGTTTACTAAATAACTTGAAATCATATATATATATATATATATATATATATATATATATATATGCACATTAAGTTATATATATATTGTTCGTGAATCGTCGAGAATAGTCAAAGAATAATTGATTTTATGAATATAGTTTCAAAACTTTCGTGACTCATAATTACAGACTTTGCTTATCTTGTCGAAAACATTAAATCATTTAAAGATAAAGTTTAAATTTGTTCGAAAATTTCCGGGTCGTCACATGTCATCAAGGAACTCCCAATTTACACTATCGAAGCCTTTTTCAAAATTCACCTTAAAAATAAACATCTTTGTTCCATCGTTTTTACGGAGTGAACAACCTCATTCGCCACCAAGATTCCGTATAGGATTTTCATACATGTGATGAAAGCAGACTGATTGAGACCAATGACTTTGTTAATCACCTTCTTCAACCTATTAGCTAAAAGTTTAACTATGATTTTTTACATACACTTGATGTGACTAATTGGACGAAAGTCATTAAAGAAAATTGGGTCGAGGATTTTTGGAATGAGAGAAATGAAAGAGCTATTACACCCTTTTGACAACTTTTCAAGAGTCAAAAACTCATTCAAAACATTCACAATATCATGTTGTATGAGCCCCCAATTTTTTTTTAAAAAAGTTGAAATTAAATCCATCGAGCCCTCGGGCCTTTGAGTTTGCACAACTCAATATCGCGTCTTTAATTTCTTCCAACAAAAAATGGGCTTCAAGAACCTGATTATATGATGCATCAAGCTTTCGAAAGTTAGAGCTAAAAAATAGTAAATTAGCGTATGTTTTAGCAAACCTGCTCGAGAAGTTTGAAAATGCAGCTTCCTTAATCCTAATTGGATTAGTTACTCATTCTCCATTTATATTAATACCCGAGATACCTTTTCTCCTTTCATTCTTTTTGACCATCAGGTGGAAATATCGGGAATTTTCATCCCCGGCCACAGCCCATCGAACACGGCTCTTTTGTTTTAACATGAGTTTTTTAGATCTAATCAGGGATTGTAATCCGAGCAAGTCATCTTCGTGCACCGGAACCTCATGATGACAAGGAAATGAAAGTTCTGCATTAAGTTCCCATTGTTTAACTTTCCCTTCTAGATTTTTTTTATTTTTTCATCCAATTCGCCATAGGTATTTGCCACTTAATCTTTAATAAAAGATTTCAGCCCTTTAATTTATCCTTTAAAACGGTGTCAGTGTGCCCAGAGATATTACAAGAAGACCAATAGTTCACACTAAGGGGCTCAAATTGATGCTCTAACCATGCATTAATAGAATTTAAAAGGTTTGGGGCCGAAGTTTATTACCACCATGTGCCTGAAACGAAAAATGAGCAGGCAGTGGTCATAAATTCGCCTAGCAAGCGCAATGGAAGTCGCATTAGGTTATAGATCAATGACAGATTGTGAAACTAAAAATCGATCCAATATACTTAGTTTTTTACCGTCTTTCGTCATCTACGTGAAACGGTGGTCACCAATCGAGATGTCAACCAACTATGAGGAGTTTATGAAAGCATTAAACTCCATGGCCTCCGTTTTATTAAAATTTGAGCCTTTTCTCTCTTCTCTGAATCTGACGGTGCTAAAATCTCCCATACATATCCAATGGTAGTCCATCGATAGCATTACACTCGAAATTTCTTCCCATAACTCATTTTTGCGACTGAAATCTTGTGGCACGTAAACCGTTAATTATTCAAACGTTTTTTAATATCCCCACCCAAACACCATGAACAGCTAGACAATTTTGTCCCATAATCTGACCAAATAACTTGAAGTATTTTGGCTTTGCATATAAACCATCTATGGGTTACTCCGGTGAAATATTGACTATCTGGAAGTAGATCTTGATTGCCCAAAGTTCTTGAATTAACAGCTTATCAATAACCTCCATTTTTGACTCTTGAATGCCAAGAAGATCTATATGGTTCTAATTTTTAATACATCGAATTCCATCCCTTAGATGATTTACAATCTAGACGCTTGTGCGAATTAACTAAATTGGAATTCGTATGAAAAGGATATGACGACAATGTTGAAGGCTCGCGGATTTCATTTTCATCAACAATTTACTTGATTTTCTTCCATATTTCTTGAACATCTTTAACTTAAAATAGATCTAAAACTAAATTATAAGAGCTTAACCTAGATGATTTACAATTAGAATCAATATTGTCACCTAAAATATATATAAAATAGAACTTGCGGGCATAGCCCAACGGTTCTCTCCTATGTACTTTGTGTCATGGGATAGGGAGATGTCATGTGTTCGATCCTTAGGGATGACATGATTTTCTTTAAACCAATTGAACACCAATAATGGTGGTATATATTGACTATATAGGGAGGTTTTACCGGATTCGTTCACGGACTTCTACCCGGAACCACTGCCCGAATCGATGTATTCCCGGGTACCATCGATCGGGTTCGGTTTTCCACCCGAACGTGTGTGTTACGTGCAAATGATGAGGGTCGTTGAAAGAAATGATCTACTGATACAAAAAAATCGCCATATATATATATATATATATATATATATATATATATATATATATATATATATATATATATATATATATATATATATATATTATGCAATTTTGTTCTCAAGTTTTTTCTTGCTAAAAAACATATAATATATTAGGCATAATTTGGCCTCCAACCATTACGTTCAAGCTACGCCACTAACAATAACAAGGGGTGTTCATAATATCCGAATTCGAAAAATCCGAAAATTCCGATCCGAAAATATCCAAAAAATCGGATATCCAAATTTTTGAATTCGGGTTTCGGATAGCACTTTTCAAAAAATTCGGATATTCGGATATCCGAATATCCGAAATTAATACTTTGTTAATGTTTATTTATAAATATTAACTTATAATTATAACCTGTAATGGGCTGTATGCGGACTAAAATAAGTCTTTTTAGACCATCGTGGATATGAATCTACCTAACTTTACCAATTCTAGAATCCAATACCTACATACTTCTTACACGATTTGCACAGCTATTTTAGTAATTATTATCGCAATATAATTGAAGATTTTAGACGAGAGTCTGAGCCCTTAATTGGACAAAGAAGAGCATCAAATTGGATTCTAAACAATACTAATTTAAGAACGCTCAAAGAGAAGATGTTATTATACGCTTTATCTTTTAATATTTGTAACACCAAATCAATCGACCATCAGGTACTTTAAATACTCTGGGTATTCTCCTTCCATTCAGGTGAAAAAAGTGCTTTATTTGGTCATACCCAAGCGTTCCTCATGCCTAACACACTTTTAACTCAATGATCTTCTATATTGTAGCTTAGTCTGTGTTTGTTTCAACGATTAAAGATTAAAGAATCAAAGATTGCATATCACTTTAAAAGCAAAGTTCGGATAGTCGGATAATCCGATATCCGAAATTTCGGATATCCGAAAACCGGATATCCGAAATTTCGGATTCGGATATTGGATGTCCAAATCCACTATCCGAAATTTTGGATATCCGAAATTCGGATATCCAGTTTTGAACACCCCTAACGATAACCGATTTGTACAACACAATATAAACAACTTAACCAGAGTCATAATGCTAGAAAATTCTAAAATAATAATATGTGAAAGAATACGTTGAAAAATGCCCAAAATAAATTTTGTATGTCACGTTAAGTTTATTATTGAAATAAAAAATTAGGGTTTGAATGAACAAGAAAACAAATGTCGTGCATGAAATAGTTGACGGAGTCTTCGTGCACGTTAAGTTAAATACGAGTGCCTACCACGTTGTCATTAATTTTTAATTTTTTTTTTTTAATTGTTTGTGTGTCATGTTATATATATCAAAATATCTTGCTCCAATTATCTTATTATAAAAAATATATAATAAGAATAATATATTTAAATAGATATTTTTTATTGTTTGTGTGTTATGTTATATATGTCAACCTATATGTTGATAATTTATTTATTACTTAAGGAGTAATTTAAAAAGGATTTTTTAATGTGTCATTAATATTTTAGAAAGTCTGGTATATGACGTTTAATAATAGGTGATGATATTTTTTACTTCATATATATTAATAAATCGACTAAATTAATGCATTCTTTAATTATATTGTACAAACTGTTTATGCATAAAAATATGTAAATTTATCAAAATTTAAAGGAATATATCACCACCCTTTAATTATAACTTTATAGTGACAATTATTTAATTTTAAATAAATTTCAGACACATTAACGATATTCTTACAAAATTTTATTTAAATTATATATTCTGCTAATAAGAGTTCCTACAAGAGAGGTAACGTGCTGTTAATCTTCTAGCCGATATTGGAACCATTGGCACCAGATTGCCAAAGCCACGCCACTCTTAGATCGCCAAGGATTTCGTAAATGTTAGGCATAATTCATCACGGACTTTATTGTTTTAATTGATAGTACATTTACTTTTAAAATTTGTACTAATAATTTATTTAATTAATTTATAGTGGTTGAGGAAGGGTGTGATGTTTAAGAGTGATATGTGATGAGTTAGTGATGAAAAAAAATGAAGATGAAATTATGATGTGACGCTAATGTAACGGTGTATTCATGTGGAAAAAAAATGTCATAGTTGAGAATGTTCTAAGCGAGCCGTTTTTATTTTATAATGTCAACAATATCTAAGAGGACTCTTAACCATGGCATGCCTCCTTCCAAGGACGGACTGCCACATCATCGCCACATCAACACTTCCTTCCAATCACTAACTAAAGACTAACTGCTAACTACCATGACGCACCCATCACGCACTTCCTCACACCCGCTAAATTAATCAATTATTTACGGGTACAAGTAATAAAGTAAAATGTACAACAAATAAATGCTATTGGTTCCGTGATCAATTGTGGATGGCAACGACAAAATGAAGCACGCGTGGTTGTAGGCGGGTCATGACACGAGTGCTAATATTGGCGCCAATGAAGGGTTGGAACAACTACGGCTGCAACGGCGAACCGTTTACGAGTCTCTAAGGCATAAGTAATTTATTAAATCTTAAAAATTGTGGCTAGTAATCATCATTACTTTGATATCTACAAATAGCTTGCAATGATGAGGCAAAAGAAGAATATAATATTCAATCAATGAAGAATTTTTGAATATTTTTTTTTTCTAATGTAAAATATAGATAGATGATAGATGACACTACAATTTAATGGTGTTAGGTTAGAAAAATGGTGATAAACAACTAGATCACATTTCTAAAAGTGATAGATCTGATTCGATAGAGACAAACGGATCAGTTTGCTATATAATCTACGGATTTAACTTAAATAGGTAATGATATGGGGAAGTTACAGACCTCTATATTTCACCTAAATCAATAATGTTTTTTAACTTCCCTGTTCCTTGGAATCACTATGACCTTTTGATTTTCTTTAAAAGATATGGGGAAGTTACAGACCTCTATATTCCACCTAAGAAAACCCTAAGGAATGGAAAATGTTTTGGTTTCGTTAGATTTAATGATATCAGTGATTTGGATTATCTGCTTAAGCGACTAAACAACATTTATCTTGATGGAATTGGCTACGTGCTTACAGAGCACACGACAGAAAAGGAAATTTCAACACTTCGGGCCACCAATCGCCACCTAAAGAGCCTCCCTTTCAACCCACCTCCTTCCCCATTAACCACGCTCACCAAAAAACAGTCCCAAAATCTGGACAACCCATTCTTAACCCTAAAGTACAATATGTGCCGAAAACTCAGCCTAAAGCAAACAATTCCTCTGCCCCTTCAAACAAGAGTGACCGAAACTGCTCAAATATTCTTGTTCAGAATAGCTCGAACCCAGCAAACAAACCTAGAACTGTTGAATTGGATGAAGAAGAATCAAACAAACAGGTCATTTCAAATGCTATCATTGGTGAAATACTAAACATCGACCTAATTGAGGAATTTCCTACTCTCTGCTCAGCCGAAGGTTTGTCTAAATTTAATATAAAATATTTAGGCGGACTTGAATTATGTCTTACCTTCGAGGATGAAGGTACTATTGATAACATCCTGAATAAGGAAGATCATGTCCTAAAACAATGGCTCAAAAATATTCGTCGTGTTCAAATGAAGCCCTTTCAATCGACCAGATTATCTTGGCTTACAATTAAAGGTGTCCCAATAAGCTGTTGGTCCGAGAAAAATTTTAAGAAAATTGCGAGTTGGTATGGTTCGGTTCTTGATATGTACAATTGTTCTTTTAATGGTAATCAAAATTTAATAGCTGGGAAAGTGTTAGTTAAGCTTTGAGGACGAGAAGGTCTATTAAACACCACGATCCAGGTCAAAATCAAAGATGAAGGAATGTTCTATGTGCAAGTCATTGAAGACGTAAACGTTATTGTGGAAATAGAGATGGAGGAAGCTGATTCTGTTTTTGACCTAACTGATTCGAACAATAACAGTGATAATGATCAAGAATCATCTCAGGATCTATCAGATAAAGAAATTGATAATAACTGGATGCCGGAAGACGACAACAATTTTTTCACCAGAGAAGATGAAGGATCAAAAGCTTTCGCCACTTCCGATAACTTCAATGATAATAAATGCGAAGAAAACCTCCAAAATTCAAACACGTCTGCTCAGGTTAATAATGATATTGGAAGTGACAGAGTTAATGACTCTTTTGTCGAGAATTCTGTAAACGAGGTAACTTCAAATAAATTTGTAAACATTGTGTCTGATGAAAGTCTTTCTGAACCCATTCCTACTAAAGTCCTCGCAGATATTCCAGCTCATTCTGCCAGCCCAGTTTTAAACCGTCAGCCCAACTGCCCTCCTACTCCCAAACCTTAACCTATAAGCCCAACAGACCCAGATGATATAACGGGCTTGGCAAACCCATGTTTTAATCTAGATTCTGATGTCAATGAATGAAATGTCCCATTCTTATTGATTAAAAACGTTCCATATTAATTGATTTCGTTGCGAGGTTTTGACCTCTATATGAGACGTTTTTCAAAGACTGCATTCATTTTTAAAACAAACCATAACCTTTATTTCATAAATAAAGGTTTAAAAAGCTTTACGTAGATTATCAAATAATGATAATCTAAAATATCCTGTTTACACACGACCATTACATAATGGTTTACAATACAAATATGTTACATCGAAATCAGTTTCTTGAATGCAGTTTTTACACAATATCATACAAACATGGACTCCAAATCTTGTCCTTATTTTAGTATGCAACAGCGGAAGCTCTTAGTATTCACCTGAGAATAAACATGCTTTAAACGTCAACAAAAATGTTGGTGAGTTATAGGTTTAACCTATATATATCAAATCGTAACAATAGACCACAAGATTTCATATTTCAATACACATCCCATACATAGAGATAAAAATCATTCATATGGTGAACACCTGGTAACCGACATTAACAAGATGCATATATAAGAATATCCCCATCATTCCGGGACACCCTTCGGATATGATATAAATTTCGAAGTACTAAAGCATCCGGTACTTTGGATGGGGTTTGTTAGGCCCAATAGATCTATCTTTAGGATTCGCGTCAATTAGGGTGTATGTTCCCTAATTCTTAGATTACCAGACTTAATAAAAAGGGGCATATTCGATTTCGATAATTCAACCATAGAATGTAGTTTCACGTACTTGTGTCTATTTTGTAAATCATTTATAAAACCTGCATGTATTCTCATCCCAAAAATATTAGATTTTAAAAGTGGGACTATAACTCACTTTCACAGATTTTTACTTCGTCGGGAAGTAAGACTTGGCCACTGGTTGATTCACGAACCTATAACAATATATACATATATATCAAAGTATGTTCAAAATATATTTACAACACTTTTAATATATTTTGATGTTTTAAGTTTATTAAGTCAGCTGTCCTCGTTAGTAACGTACAACTAGTTGTCCACAGTTAGATGTACAGAAGTAAATCGATAAATATTATCTTGAATCAATCCACGACCCAGTGTATACGTATCTCAGTATTGATCACAACTCAAACTATATATATTTTGGAATCAACCTCAACCCTGTATAGCTAACTCCAACATTCACATATAGAGTGTCTATGGTTGTTCCGAAATATATATAGATGTGTCGACATGATAGGTCGAAACATTGTATACGTGTCTATGGTATCTCAAGATTACATAATATGCAATACAAGTTGATTAAGTTATGGTTGGAATAGATTTGTTACCAATTTTCACGTAGCTAAAATGAGAAAAATTATCCAATCTTGTTTTACCCATAACTTCTTCATTTTAAATCCGTTTTGAGTGAATCAAATTGCTATGGTTTCATATTGAACTCTATTTTATGAATCGAAACAGAAAAAGTATAGGTTTATAGTCAGAAAAATAAGTTACAAGTCGTTTTTGTAAAGGTAGTCATTTCAGTCGAAAGAACGACGTCTAGATGACCATTTTAGAAAACATACTTCCACTTTGAGTTTAACCATAATTTTTGGATATAGTTTCATGTTCATAATAAAAATCATTTTCCCAGAATAACAACTTTTAAATCAAAGTTTATCATAGTTTTTAATTAACTAACCCAAAACAGCCCGCGGTGTTACTACGACGGCGTAAATTCGATTTTACGGTGTTTTTCGTGTTTCCAGGTTTTAAATCATTAAGTTAGCATATCATATAGATATAGAACATGTGTTTAGTTGATTTTAAAAGTCAAGTTAGAAGGATTAACTTTTATTTGCGAACAAGTTTAGAATTAACTAAACTATGTTCTAGTGATTACAAGTTTAAACCTTCGAATAAGATAGCTTTATATGTATGAATCGAATGATGTTATGAACATCATTAATACCTCAAGTTCCTTGGATAAACCTACTGAAAATGAGAAAAATAGATCTAGCTTCAAAGGATCCTTGGATGGCTTGAAAGTTCTTGAAGCAGAATCATGACACGAAAACAATTTCAAGTAAGATTTCCACTCGAAATAAGATTGTTATAGTTATAGAAATTGAATTAAAGTTTGAATATGATTATTACCTTGTATTAGAAAGAAAAGCTACTGTAAGTAACAAAGTTTTCTTGATCTTGGATGATTACTTGGAATGGATTTAGAAAACTTGGAAGTAAACTTGCAATCTTGGAAGTATTCTTGATTTTATGAAACTAGAACTTTTGGAATTTATGAAGAACACTTAGAACTTGAAGATAGAACTTGAGAGAGATCAATTAGATGAAGAAAATTGAAGAATGAAAGTGTTTGTAGGTGTTTTTGGTCGTTGGTGTATGGATTAGATATAAAGGATATGTAATTTTGTTTTCATGTAAATAAGTCATGAATGATTACTCATATTTTTGTAATTTTATGAGATATTTCATGCTAGTTGTCAAATGATGGTTCCCACATATGTTAGGTGACTCACATGGGCTGCTAAGAGCTGATCATTGGAGTGTATATACCAATAGTACATACATCTAAAAGCTGTGTATTGTACGAGTACGAATACGGGTGCATACGAGTAGAATTGTTGATGAAACTGAACGAGGATGTAATTGTAAGCATTTTTGCTAAGTAGAAGTATTTTGATAAGTGTCTTGAAGTCTTTCAAAAGTGTATGAATACATATTAAAACACTACATGTATATACATTTTAACTGAGTCGTTAAGTCATCGTTAGTCGTTACATGTAAATGTTGTTTTGAAACCTTTAGGTTAACGATCTTGTTGAATGTTGTTAACCCATTGTTTATTATAACAAATGAGATGTTAAATTGTTATATTATCATGATATTATGATATATAATATATCTTAGTATGATATATATACAGTTAAATGTCGTTACAACGATAATCGTTACATATATGTCTCGTTTTGAAATCATTAAGTTAGTAGTCTTATTTTTACATATGTATTTCATTGTTAATACACTTAATAATATATTTACTTATCATTTAACATAATTAACCAAGTGTATCAATATCTTAATATGATTCATATGTACCTAGTAAGACGTTGTTATAACGATAATCGTTATATATATCGTTTTCGAGTTTCTTAAATTAATAGTCTCATTTTTATGTATATAACTCATTGTTAAAATACCTAATGAGATAAATACTTATAATAAAATCATGTTAACTATATATATAACCATATATATGTCATCGTATAGTTTTTACAAGTTTTAACGTTCGTGAATCACCGGTCAACTTGGGTGGTCAATTGTCTATATGAAACCTATTTCAATTAATCAAGTATTAACAAGTTTGATTGCTTAACATGTTGGAAAAACTTAATCATGTAAATAACAATTTCATTTAATATATATATAAACATGGAAAAGTTCGGGTCACTACAGTACCTACCCGTTAAATAAATTTCGTCCCGAAATTTTAAGCAGTTGGAGGTGTTGACGTATCTTCTGGAAATAAATGCGGGTATTTCTTCTTCATCTGATCTTCACGCTCCCAGGTGAACTCGGGTCCTCTATGAGCATTCCATCGAACCTTAAAATCGGTATCTTGTTTTGTTTAAGTCTCTTAACCTCACGATCCATTATTTCGACGGGTTCTTCAATGAATTGAAGTTTTTCATTGATTTGGATTTCGTCCAACGAAATAGTGAGATCTTCTTTAGTAAAACATTTCTTCAAATTTGAGACGTGGAAAGTGTTATGTACAGCTGCGAATTGTTGAGGTAGCTCCAGTTGGTAAGCTACTGGTCCGACACGATCTATAATCTTGAATGGTCCAATGTACCTTGGATTTAGTTTCCCCCGTTTACCAAATCGAACAACCCCTTTCCAAGGTGAAACCTTAAGCATGACCATTTCTCCAATTTCAAACTCTATATCTTTTCTTTTACTATCAGCGTAGCTCTTTTGTCGACTCTGGGCGGTTTTCAATCTTTGTTGAATTTGGATGATTTTCTCGGTAGTTTCTTGTATTATCTCCGGACCCGTAATATGTCTATCCCCCACTTCACTTCAACAAATCGGAGACCTGCACTTTCTACCATAAAGTGCTTCAAACGGCGCCATCTCAATGCTTGAATGGTAGCTGTTGTTGTAGAAAAATTCTGCTAACGGTAGATGTCGATCCCAACTGTTTCCGAAATCAATAACACAAGCTCGTAGCATGTCTTCAAGCGTTTGTATCATCCTTTCGCTTTGCCCATCAGTTTGTGGATGATAGGCAGTACTCATGTCTAGACGAGTTCCCAATGCTTGCTGTAATGTCTGCCAGAATCTTGAAATAAATCTGCCATCCCTATCAGAGATAATAGAGATTGGTATTCCATGTCTGGAGACGACTTCCTTCAAATACAGCCGTGCTAACTTCTCCATCTTGTCATCTTCTCTTATTAGCAGGAAGTGTGCTGACTTGGTGAGACGATCAACTATTACCCAAATAGTATCATAACCACTTGCAGTCCTTGGCAATTTAGTAATGAAATCCATGGTAATGTTTTCCCATTTCCATTCCGGGATTTCAGGTTGTTGTAGTAGACCTGATGGTTTCTGATGTTCAGCTTTGACCTTAGAACACGTCAAACATTCTCCTACATATTTAGCAATATCGGCTTTCATGCCTGGCCACCAAAAATGTTTCTTAAGATCCTTGTACATCTTCCCCGTTCCAGGATGTATTGAGTATCTGGTTTTATGAGCTTCTCTAAGTACCATTTCTCTCATATCTCCAAATTTTGGTACCCAAATTCTTTCAGCCCTATACCGGGTTCCGTCTTCCCGAATATTAAGATGCTTCTCCGATCCTTTGAGTATTTCATCCTTTAAATTTCCCTCTTTTAAAACTCCTTGTTGCGCCTCCTTTATTTGAGTAGTAAGGTTAGTGTGAATCATTATATTCATAGATTTTACTCGAATGGGTTCTCTGTCCTTTCTGCTCAAGGCGTCGGCTACCACATTTACCTTCCCCGGGTGGTAACGAATCTCAAAGTCGTAATCATTCAACAATTCAATCCACCTACGCTGCCTCATATTCAGTCGTTTCTGATTAAATATGTGTTGAAGACTTTTGTGGTCGGTATATATAATACTTTTGACCCCATATAAGTAGTGCCTCCAAGTCTTTAATGCAAAAATAACCGCGCCTAATTCCAAATCATGCGTCGTATAATTTTGCTCGTGAATCTTCAATTGTCTAGACGCATAAGCAATCACCTTTGTCCGTTGCATTAATACACGACCGAGACCTTGCTTTGATGCGTCAAAATAAATCACAAAATCATCATTCCCTTCAGGCAATGACAATATAGGTGCCGTAGTTAGATTTTTCTTCAATAATTGAAACGCCTTCTCTTGTTCATCCTTCCATTCAAATTTCTTCCCTTTATGCGTTAATGCAGTCAAGGGTTTTGCTATTTTGGAGAAATCTTGGATGAATCTTCTGTAGTAACCAGCCAATCCTAAAAATTGACGTATATGCTTCGGAGTTTTTGGGGTTTCCCACTTTTCAACGGTTTTGATCTTTGCCGGGTCCACCTGGATACCTTCTTTGTTCACTATGTGACCGAGGAATTGAACTTCTTCCAACCAAAATGCACACTTTGAAAACTTAGCGTACAGTTTTTCTTTCCTCAATACTTCTAGCACTTTCCTCAAATGTTCTTCGTGCTCTTGATCATTCTTTGAGTAAATAAGTATGTCATCGATGAAAACAATGACAAACTTGTCAAGATATGGCCCACACACTCGGTTCATAAGGTCCATGAACACAGCTGGTGCGTTAGTCAATCCAAACGGCATAACCATCAACTCGTAATGACCATAACGCGTCCTAAAAGCAGTTTTTGGAATATCATCCTCCTTTACTCGCATTTGATGATATCCAGAACGTAAATCGATCTTCGAATAAACTGACGAGCCTTGTAGTTGATCAAATAAGTCGTCAATTCTCGGCAGTGGATAACGGTTTTTGATGGTAAGTTTGTTCAACTCTCTGTAGTCAATACACAACCTAAATGTACCATCCTTCTTCTTGACAAACAAAACATGAGCTCCCCATGGTGATGTGCTTGGTCGAATGAAACCACATTCTAATAGTTCTTGCAGTTGGCTTTGCAGTTCTTTCATCTCGCTGGGTGCGAGTCTATAAGGAGCACGAGCTATTGGTGCAACTCCTGGTACAAGATTTATTTGAAATTCAACAGATCGATGTGGAGGTAGTCCCGGTAATTCTTTCGGAAATACATCAGGAAATTCTTTTGCGACGGGAACATCATTGATGCTCTTTTCTTCAGTTTGTACTTTCTCAACGTGTGCTAGAACAGCATAGCAACCTTTTCTTATTAGTTTTTGTGCCTTCAAATTACTAATAAGATGTAGCTTCATGTTGCCCTTTTCTCCGTACACCATTAAGGGTTCTCCTTCTTCTCGTACAATGCGAATTGCATTTTTATAACATACGATTTCTGCTTTCACCTTCTTCAGCCAGTCTATGCCAACTATTACATCAAAACTCCCTAACTCTACTGGTATCAAATCAATCTTAAATATTTTGCTACCCAGTTTAATTTCTCGATTCCGGCATATATTATCTGCTGAAATTAATTTACCGTTTGCTAATTCGAGTAAAAATTTACTATACAATGGCGTCAATGGACAACTTAATTTAGCACAAAAATCTCTACTCATATAGCTTCTATCCACACCCGAATCAAATAAAACGTAAGCAGATTTATTGTCAATAAGAAACGTACCCGTAACAAGCTCCGGGTCTTCCTGTGCCTCTGCCGCATTAATATTGAAAACTCTTCCGCGACCTTGTCCATTCGTGTTCTCCTGGTTCGGGCAATTTCTAATAATGTGGCCCGGTTTTCCACATTTATAACAAACTACATTGGCATAACTTGCTCCGATACTACTTGCTCCGCCATTACTCATTCCGACACCATTTGTTCCTTTCGTTCTGTTAACCCCTGGTCCGTAGACCTCACACTTCGCTGCGCTATGACCATTTCTTTTACACTTGTTGCAAAATTTGGTGCAGAACCCCGAGTGATACTTTTCACACCTTTGGCATAGCTGCTTCTGATTGTTGTTGTTGTTGCAGTTGTTATTGTTGTTGGGATGATTGTTGTAGTTGCTGTTGTTGTTGTTGTTGTTGTTGTTGTTGTTGGGCCGTTTGTTGTAGTTACGATTGATGTTGCGATTGTTGGGATAATTGTTGCGATTATTATTGTAATTGCTGTTGTTGTTGTATTGGTGATTCTTATCACCGTTTTCCTCCCACTTTCTTTTGACTTGCTTCACATTGGCCTCTTCAGCCGTCTGTTCTTTAATTCTTTCCTCAATCTGGTTCACTAGTTTGTGAGCCATTCTACATGCCTGTTGTATGGAGGCGGGCTCGTGTGAACTTATATCTTCTTGGATTCTTTCCGGTAATCCTTTCACAAACGCGTCAATCTTCTCTTCCTCATCTTCGAACGCTCCCGGACACAATAGGCACAATTCTGTGAATCGTCTTTCGTACGTGGTAATATCAAATCCTTGGGTTCGTAACCCTCTAAGTTCTGTCTTGAGCTTATTGACCTCGGTTCTGGGACGGTACTTCTCGTTTATCAAGTGCTTGAATGCTGACCACGGTAGTGCGTACGCATCATCTTGTCCCACTTGCTCTAGATAGGTATTCCACCATGTTAACGCAGAACCTGTGAAGGTATGCGTAGCGTACTTCACTTTGTCCTCTTCAGTACACTTACTTATGGCAAACACCGATTCGACCTTCTCGGTCCACCGTTTCAATCCGATCGGTCCTTCGGTTCCATCAAATTCCAAAGGTTTGCAGGCAGTGAATTCTTTGTAGGTGCATCCTACACGATTTCCTGTACTGCTAGATCCAAGGTTATTGTTGGTATGTAGCGCAGCCTGTACTGCGGCTATGTTTGAAGCTAGAAAAGTACGGAATTCCTCTTCATTCATATTCAAGGTGTGTCGAGTAGTCGGTGCCATTTCCTTCAAAATAGTCAAATGGAACAAGTTAATCATACAGAATATTAAGAGTAGTTAATAGTATTTCGTAGCATAATATGAACTCATTTATAAAAGCTTTTTCTTCATATTAGCGTTTTATAAGTTTAAATTCGGGTAGTACCTACCCGTTAAGTTCATACTTAGTAGCTAATATACAATTCAACTACTACAATTCTATATGAAAAACTGATTATAATAATATTTCGCGTTCAAACTTTTATACAATATTTTACAAACTTACAATACCGCTTATTTTACATAAAGCATGAAATATAGCACACAATAACTTTGATACAAGATAGTTGTGAAGATAATTCTAGCTAGTACACAAATCGTTCAGCAAAGGCAATAAAGACACGTAATTCATACGTCCAGAAACAAGTCATGCATTCTGGTTTTACTAGGACTACTTCCCATCCTTGGTCTTGTGGAACATAACCATTATGGCCGTTGATAAGATAGCGTGTTGTAACGTCGTCAAAGGGACGAGGGTTACGTAATGACCAACAGTCTCGTAATAACCTAAAAACCTCATTTCTTACCCCAATTACCGACTCCGTCACTTATGGGAACGTTTTGTTTAATAGTTGTAGCCCGATGTTCTTTTTCTCACTTTGGTGAGAAGCGAACATTACTAACCCGTAAGCATAGCATGCTTCTTTATGTTGCATGTTAGCCGCTTTTTCTAAATCATGAAGTCCTATATTCGGATACATTGAGTCAAAATAATTTCTTAACCCGTTGCGTAAAATAGCATTTGGGTTCCCCGCAATATATGCGTCAAAGTAAACACATCGTAACTTATGGGTTTCCCAATGTGATATTCCCCATCTTTCAAACGAAAGTCTCTTATAAACCAAGACATTCTTGGAACGTTCTTCGAATGTCTTACAAACTGATTTCGCCGAAAATAGTTGTGCCGAAGAATTCTGACCGACTCTAGACAAGATTTCATCAATCATGTCTCCGGGTAGGTCTCTTAAAATATTGGGTTGTCTATCCATTTTGTGTTTTTATACTGTAAAATAGACAAGAGTTAGATTCATAAAAAAAAAAATTCTTATTAATACAAGCAATTTTTACATATATCATAAAGCATAAGCACACTATATTACATATATTACACCACACGAATACAACTATCTTATTCCGACTCGCTCGTTTCTTCTTCTTTGGTTTTGGTTCGTTTTGCCAAGTTTCTAGGGATATATGATGTTCCCCTAATACGAGCTGTCGTTTTCCACAACGGTTTAGAAAACCCTGGTGGTTTAGAGGTTCCCGGGTCATTGTTACAACTTAAGGGCTTCGGGGGTTGATGGTACATATAAAGTTCATCGGGGTTGGAATTAGATTTCTCTATTTTTATGCCCTTTCCCTTATTATTTTCTTTTGCCTTTTTAAATTCAGTTGGGGTAATTTCTATAACATCATCGGAATTCTCGTCGGAATCCGATTCATCGGAGAATTGGTAATCCTCCCAATATTTTGCTTCCTTGGCGGAAACACCATTGACCATAATTAACCTTGGTCAGTTGGTTGAGGATTTTCTTTTACTTAACCGTTTTATTATTTCCCCCACCGGTTCTATTTCCTCCTCCGGTTCCTCCTCTTCCGGTTCTGATTCTTCTTCCGGTTCTGATTCTTCTTCCGGTTCTTCTTCGAGAACTTGTGAATCAGTCCAATATATATCCGACTCTTCATTATTATTAGGTGAGTCAATGGGATTTGTGCTAGAGGTAGACATCTATCACACAATATCAAACATGTTAAGAGATTAATATATCACATAATATATACATGTTAATAATATATAGTTTCCAATAAAAATGTTAAGCAATCATTTTTAAAGAAAACACGGTCGAAGTCCAGACTCACTAATGCATCCTAACAAACTCGATAAGACACACTAATGCAAATTTCTGGTTCTCTAAGACCAACGCTCTGATACCAACTGAAATGTCCCGTTCTTATTGATTAAAAACGTTCCATATTAATTGATTTCGTTGCGAGGTTTTGACCTCTATATGAGACGTTTTTCAAAGAATGCATTCATTTTTAAAACAAACCATAACCTTTATTTCATAAATAAAGGTTTAAAAAGCTTTACGTAGATTATCAAATAATGGTAATTTAAAATATCCTGTTTCCACACGACCATTACATAATGGTTTACAATACAAATATGTTACATCGAAATCAGTTTCTTGAATGCAGTTTTTACACAATATCATACAAACATGGACTCCAAATCTTGTCCTTATTTTAGTATGCAACAGCGGAAGCTCTTAGTATTCACCTGAGAATAAACATGCTTTAAACGTCAACAAAAATGTTGGTGAGTTATAGGTTTAACCTATATATATCAAATCGTAACAATAGACCACAAGATTTCATATTTCAATACACATCCCATACACAGAGATAAAAATCATTCATATGGTGAACACCTGGTAACCGACATTAACAAGATGCATATATAAGAATAACCCCATCATTCCGGGACACCCTTCGGATATGATATAAATTTCGAAGTACTTAAGCATCCGGTACTTTAGATGGGGTTTGTTAGGCCCAAGAGATCTATCTTTAGGATTCGCGTCAATTAGGGTGTCTGTTCCCTAATTCTTAGATTACCAGACTTAATAAAAAGGGGCATATTCGATTTCGATAATTCAACCATAGAATGTAGTTTCACGTACTTGTGTCTATTTTGTAAATCATTTATAAAACCTGCATGTATTCTCATTCCAAAAATATTAGATTTTAAAAGTGGGACTATAACTCACTTTCACAGATTTTTACTTCGTCGGGAAGTAAGACTTGGCCACTGGTTGATTCATGAACCTATAACAATATATACATATATATCAAAGTATGTTCAAAATATATTTACAACACTTTTAATATATTTTGATGTTTTAAGTTTATTAAGTCAGCTGTCCTCGTTAGTAACGTACAACTAGTTGTCTACAGTTAGATGTACAGAAATAAATCGATAAATATTATCTTGAATCAATTCACGACCCAGAGTATACGTATCTCAGTATTGATCACAACTCAAACTATATATATTTTGGAATCAACCTCAACCCTGTATAGCTAACTCCAACATTCACATATAGAGTGTCTATGGTTGTTCCGAAATATATATAGATGTGTCGACATGATAGGTCGAAACATTGTATACGTGTCTATGGTATCTCAAGATTACATAATATACAATACAAGTTGATTAAGTTATGGTTGGAATAGATTTGTTACCAATTTTCACGTAGCTAAAATGAGAAAAATTATTCAATCTTGTTTTACCCATAACTTCTTCATTTTAAATCCGTTTTGAGTGAATCAAATTGCTATGGTTTCATATTGAACTCTATTTTATGAATCTAAACAGAAAAAGTATAGGTTTATAGTCGGAAAAATAAGTTACAAGTCGTTTTTGTAAAGGTAGTCATTTCAGTCGAAAGAACGACGTCTAGATGACCATTTTAGAAAACATACTTCCACTTTGAGTTTAACCATAATTTTTGGATATAGTTTCATGTTCATAATAAAAATCATTTTCCCAGAATAACAACTTTTAAATCAAAGTTTATCATAGTTTTTAATTAACTAACCCAAAACAGCCCGCGGTGTTACTGCGACGGCGTAAATCCGATTTTACGGTGTTTTTCGTGTTTCCAGGTTTTAAATCATTAAGTTAGCATATCATATAGATATAGAACATGTGTTTAGTTGATTTTAAAAGTCAAGTTAGAAGGATTAACTTTTATTTGCGAACAAGTTTAGAATTAACTAAACTATGTTCTAGTGATTACAAGTTTAAACCTTCGAATAAGATAGCTTTATATGTATGAATCGAATGATGTTATGAACATCATTACTACCTCAAGTTCCTTGGATAAACCTACTGGAAATGAGAAAAATAGATCTAGCTTCAAAGGATCCTTGGATGGCTTGAAAGTTCTTGAAGCAGAATCATGACACGAAAACAATTTCAAGTAAGATTTCCACTCGAAATAAGATTGTTATAGTTATAGAAATTGAATTAAAGTTTGAATATGATTATTACCATGTATTAGAAAGATAACCTACTGTAAGTAACAAAGGTTTCTTGATCTTGGATGATTACTTGGAATGGATTTAGAAAACTTGGAAGTAAACTTGCAATCTTGAAAGTATTCTTGATTTTATGAAACTAGAACTTTTGAAATTTATGAAGAACACTTAGAACTTGAAGATAGAACTTGAGAGAGATCAATTAGATGAAGAAAATTGAAGAATGAAAGTGTTTGTAGGTGTTTTTGGTCTTTGGTGTATGGATTAGATATAAAGGATATGTAATTTTGTTTTCATGTAAATAAGTCATGAATGATTACTCATATTTTTGTAATTTTATGAGATATTTCATGCTAGTTGCCAAATGATGGTTCCCACATGTGTTAGGTGACTCACATGGGCTGTTAAGAGCTGATCATTGGAGTATATATACCAATAGTACATACATCTAAAAGCTGTGTATTGTACGAGTACGAATACGGGTGCATACGAGTAGAATTGTTGATGAAACTGAACGAGGATGTAATTGTAAGCATTTTTGTTAAGTAGAAGTATTTTGATAAGTGTCTTGAAGTCTTTCAAAAGTGTATGAATACATATTAAAACACTACATGTATATACATTTTAACTGAGTCGTTAAGTCATCGTTAGTCGTTACATGTAAATGTTGTTTTGAAACCTTTAGGTTAACGATCTTGTTGAATGTTGTTAACCCATTGTTTATTATAACAAATGAGATGTTAAATTGTTATATTATCAAGATATTATGATATATAATATATCTTAGTATGATATATATACAGTTAAATGTCGTTACAATGATAATCGTTACATATATGTCTCGTTTCGAAATCATTAAGTTAGTAGTCTTATTTTTACATATGTATTTCATTGTTAATACACTTAATAATATATTTACTTATCATTTAACATAATTAACCAAGTGTATCAATATCTTAATATGATTCATATGTACCTAGTAAGACGTTGTTATAACGATAATCGTTATATATATCGTTTTCGAGTTTCTTAAATTAATAGTCTCATTTTTATGTATATAACTCATTGTTAAAATACCTAATGAGATACATACTTATAATAAAACCATGTTAACTATATATATAACCATATATATGTCATCGTATAGTTTTTACAAGTTTTTACAAGTTTTAACGTTCGTGAATCACCGGTCAACTTGGGTGGTCAATTGTCTATATGAAACCTATTTCAATTAATCAAGTCTTAACAAGTTTGATTGCTTAACATGTAGAAAACACTTAATCATGTAAATAACAATTTCATTTAATATATATATAAACATGAAAAAGTTCGGGTTACTACAGTGAACCCAATAGAGGGAATACATCTAACGATAGAACTCAACCTGTCAATTTTGCTGTCGAATTTGGTGGATCAATGCAAGACAATTTCAGAAAAGAACTACCTTGCAAAAAGCGAAAAACTTCCAGTAAAACATCAATTGAATCGTGGACTAATATTAGAAACTGGAACGCCTCATCAAAATTCCTAAATGTCAAAAATCTAGCAAGAAGACCTAGAAAAAAACTTTCGGTTAAAAAGGCTGTCACAAGATCCGATTCATATCAAAAAAGAGAAAAAGGCGTCCAATCCTTATCGGATAACTCATTTAACAGCGAAGAAGTTGGCGAAATTCTAGGCCTGTCGAGGAAGAAGGGTTCATCCAAGAACTAAGGTATCCTCTAATTTTATAGTGTTTCTTTTTTTAAGTTTAAAAATGAAGATACTGTCTTTAAATATTAGAGGGTTGGGTTATGAGGATAAAAATAAATTCAACTGGTTTAAAAAAGTTTGTTTTCAAAATAAGCCAAACATTATTGCTTTACAAGAAACTAAAGCTGAAAAAATCTCGGAGCAGTGGATCGAAAGAATTTGGGGCAATTGTGATTATCGGTATGCTTTTAAAAAATCAAATGGAAATTCGGGCGGGATTCTAACGATATGGGACCCAAATATTTTTATTGCTAACCGTGTTGTTGAAAGAGAGTCCTATATTGCGATAAAAGGACATTGGCAGGATTTAGGTACCGAGCTCATTCTAATCAACGTTTATGGTCCCCAAACCGAGAAAGATAAAAAAACTATGTGGAATGATCTTTCAGATACTTTGAAATATGATGGTGCTATGTGAGGTATTTTTGGTGATTTCAATGAAGCTAGATTCGCTTACGAAAGAAAGAATACTGAATTTTGTGAAAGGAAAGCGAAAATATTTAATGACTTCATCAAAGATAGCTCTCTTCTCGATTTGCCTTTAGGTGGTAGAACGTATACTCGCATAAGTGATAATGGTACAAAATTCAGCAAGCTCGACAGGTTTCTGGTCTCGAAAAATTTCATTCAGCAATGGCCAAATGCGAATGTGTTGGTTCTAGATAAGAAACACACCGATCATTTCCCCCTGTTTCTTAAAGATGGGGACATCGATTTTGGGCCTAAACCGGTTAAAGTTTTCGATGAATGGTTGAATCAAAAAAATTCACATGATGTCATTAATGCCGCTTGGAAGTCATCTGTCAATAGCAACAAACCCGATGTAATTTTTTGAGAAAAGCTAAAGATTGTCAAGTAAGAACTTCGAAAATGGTACTCCACGTCGCATGGTAAACTAAAGGTGGAAATTGAGGAATTAACCAATGCTATCAACGATTGGGAAAAAAAGCCGAGGTGACTAATTTAGATGAAGAACAACTAAATAAATGGATGAAAGATCGTGAATCTCTTACTCAAAAAGAAAACATGCAATTAGAGATGCTCAAACAAAAAGCTAGATATAAATGGGCGTTAGAAGGAGATGAAAATAGCAAATTCTTTCACTCTTACATCCGTCGCCGACACCACAAAAATAACATCCATGGAATTAACTCCGCCGGGGTATGGACTTCTAACCCTTCAAAAATCAAAACTGAAGCTTTTAATTTTTTTCAGGGACTTTTCGAGAAAAACAACTCTGAAGGGTGGATGCTTAATAATTGGGACGGCTCAAAAATTGAAGAAAATATGGCCAAAGCTCTTGAGGTTCAATTCTCGGAATCGGAAGTGCTAGAGGCTATAAAAGGATGTGGAAGTAATAAAGCCCCAGGACCGGACGGTTTCAATATTCTTTTCTACAAAAAATACTGGGACATCATTAAAGAAGATCTTTTAATTGCTATCAATTGGTTTTGGGAATCGGGACAAATCTCAAACGGGTGCAATGCGTCTTTCATCACTCTCATCCCTAAGGTTAAGGACCCTCTCAACTTTTTCAACTATCGACCTATTAGCCTCATAGGTAGTTATTACAAAATTCTTTCAAAATTACTCGCAAATAGAATCAGAAAAATCATACCGAGGCTAATAGGTGACGAGCAAACCGCCTTTAATTCAAATAGATACATACTTGATGGCATTTTAATTGCTCTTGAAACAATCGATGATCTCAAATCTAGAAATCAAAAGAGTTTTATCTTTAAAGTTGATTTTGAAAAGGCTTTTGATTGTCTAGATTGGGATTTCCTTTGTTCCATTATGAAATCTATGGGTTTTGGGGCCAAATGGGTTAAATGGATCCAATCATGTCTAAACTCCGCTTCTATCTCTGTCCTTGTTAATGGCTCACCGACCAACCAATTCTTCCCCAAGAGAGGTGTAAGGCAAGGAGATACACTCTCTCCTTTCCTTTTCATAATTGCGGGTGAAGGTTTGAACCACCTCCTTAAGGTTGCAACACTGAAAAATTTAATTAGTGGTGTTAAGGTTGGAAATGATAATGTTGTCGTATCTCACCTTCAATACGCCGATGACACTATCATTTTTGGCAATTGGAATAAAATCGAAGTAAGGAATATTTTGAAAATTCTCAAATGTTTTGAAGAGTTATCGGGTCTTAAAATTAATCTTAATAAAAGTTGTGTGTACGGAATTGGTACCTCTAAAGTTGAATTAAACAATATTGCCACTTGGTTCGGATGTAAAGAGGGTTCCTTCCCTTTTAACTACCTCGGCCTCCCCATTAGTGCAAATCTAAAAAGTCATAAAAATTGGGCACCTATCTTCGATAAGTTTAAAAAACGGCTATCCGATTGGAAGGCTAAAACCATTTCTTATGGTGGTCGCCTAACCCTCATTAAAGCGGTCCTAAGTAGTCTTCCACAATATTATTTCTCTCCGTTTAAGGCCCCGGTAAGTGTTTTAAAGGATCTTGAAAAAATGCGTCGTGATTTCTTTTGGGGTGGATCTTTAGATGAGAAAAAAATGGCTTGGGTCAAATGAGATCAAATACTTTTGCCTTATGAATTCGGTGGTTTAAATGTCAACTCGTTAAAACTAAAGAATCTTTCTCTTCTAACGAAATGGTGGTGGCGATTTTTAACAAATGAAAACACTTTTTGGGTACGAATTATAAAGAGTATCTATGGGGTTAATGGTGGGTTAGGGTGCTTTTCTAATTTATCCACAAATAATTTGAAAAAATTCTCGGGTCGCACTTGGTTCAACATCATTAATATTGAGCACACCCTAAATAAGCTAGGGTGTGATATTTCTAATGCCTTTGTAAAAGATGTAGGTAATGGAGATGGTACGAGTTTCTGGAGAGACAAGTGGATCGGTGATAGTCCCCTATGCGCTATATTCCCGAGACTTTTTAGGCTTGAGGCGGATAAAGACGCATCTATCTGGGACCGCGCTTGCTTTACAAATTCAGGCATCGTTTTTAACTGGAGCTGGAGCACCCTCCCTAGATGGAGAGCAGCTGACGAGCTTGCTACTCTTACTGATGAAATCGAAAAATTCAAGTTTTCAAATAATCAACACCCTAGATGGACTTGGAAATTTAACCCAAATGGCTTATTTAGCACTGAGTCTTTAATGCATCATTTGAACTCTTTAGCCGCTGCTACTCTTGGTCCTTTTACCCCTACCGTTCTAAATTCGTTCGTTCCTCAAAAAATTGGAATTTTCATTTGGAGAGCGAAACAAAACAAGCTCCCTGCCCGTACCGAGCTAGACAAAAAAGGCATTGATCTTGACTCCGTAAGGTGCCCGGTTTGTGATGATGATGTGGAAACCCTCCTTCACTCCCTTGTGAGGTGCGCAAACTCAATTGACATATGGGATAGAATTAAACGATGGTGGAGCTTAGATCATTTACACATCACAAGCTTATCGGATCTTGCAAACGTTTCAAACGCTCAAATTAGCACTAATTTCGGTTCCGCTCTTTGGCAATCGGTTGTATGGATTACTAGCTATTACATATGGCTACATCGTAATGATCGAGCTTTCGGTAAAAAGAATCTTAGCACTTCAAAAATCGTGTCTGAAATCCAATCTAAGAGCTTCGAATGGATTAATAGTCGTTGGAAGAATGGCAATCTAGACTGGTCAAAATGGTTAACCAATCCGAGATGGTTCGATGCTACTCACACAAAAGTTGGCATAGGTTAATTTTCAGGTTTTTTATACCGGATTCTTTCGTTATCTTCCTTGGCAGGGGCTAAGAGGGGTAGGGTCAAGTGCTTTGTCGCTGTTTGTTACATTACTGCATTCTGATTCCTATTCCTGCTTGTTATTACAAGTTGCTCCCCGCCTAGGCGGATTTCGGTAGATGAAGGCTTTTTCCTGAACATAAATATTAACCTTCGAGAGTATCTATAGCATCGCATTGTTTAGTCTTAGTTCTCTTCTTTATAGTCGTGTATTAGCTTAGCATTTTCTTCGTGTTGTTCTTAGCATAGGCCTTTTGTATGAGTTTATTTATTGATCTTCGGACCCTCCTTTGTAATTCTTTTTCTTTAATAAAAGTTTGGCTTTTGAAAAAAAAAAAAAAATAGTTTAAGTTTGCTATATGGATTAATAACAAATAATCTACGAGTAACTTTTAAGGAAAGTGGTCTAGTTTTTTACAATCTAGAAAGCAGATTTTAATACCAAAAATTAAATTCTTAAACACAATTTTAAATAAAAAGTTTACTAACGATGACTTTGTTACATTTTAACAACAATTGAAAGTCAAGTAACTTCCATGCATAACAATTTCATGCACATTAATGACCGTTTTAGAGACCGTTATTAGAAAAACATAATACATTTTATTTAATACACGGAGTATAAAAAAAAGAAAAACATAATACACGGAGTATAAAAATAATTAAATAAATATCACTATTTAAAGAATTTTGTATTCAATAGATACATTTTATCATCTGTCACGAATCACACACTAAAAGCTCTATAAAAAAAATCTATTAAAAAATTCTTTTGTTTATAGTCAATGTTTTTTTAAGAAGGTATTTTGTTCTGAGAAAAATTTGCCGGCCCACATAAGATAGTTTCCTGCCCAATGTGTAAGGGGTAAATCAAATCAATATGGCATCAAATTACAATGGTTGAATCTAACTCGCACCATGTAGATTAATAGAGTTGCTGCACACGTCAGATATGTTTATAGCCAATATTGGATTACGTAAAATGTTTAATACAGACAACTTGGAAGTATATAACATTATTTTAAAGATAAAAGATTGAATACACACTAGTCGCACAACTTGATAAGTTTGACTATATATTGAATGCTACACGACAGCTACTACAATACAAAGCGGTTGGGTCCTTTGTTGGGGCGTCATATAGCAACATTAAAACATAAATAAACTATCGTACAAATACATATAAATAAATATAAATATTAAATATAACATTGAAAAAGTATAAAATATGGTTGGCGTTTTCAATAAATATTATTTTACGAGTATTTGCAATTTAATTATACATACGAAACTACAATTGCTATTGTAACAAGTATACTATTTTTTTGGAAAGACAAGTTAACAACGAATACATTGTCAAACTCTAATGTATTGTGGGTTCTAATATTTGAAAATGGAATATTGGTAACGGGGCAAGCACTCTATTTTGGTTCGATTCGTGGGCCGACGGTCACGTTCTAAAAGACGACTACCCCTCTCTGTTTATGATTTGTTTCGAATAGCAAGCTGCGGTATGCAGTTTCGATGGCCTTTAAATTTTGAGATGTTGTGCAGGAAGGTTGGGACCTTCATCTCTCTCACCTGCTATCCACTTACGACACTGTCAAAGCAAATGAATTAAAGTTGTTTCTAGCAAGGTTCGTTCTTAATGACAACTGTGATGATAAGGTCGAATGGACTGCTAACTCGAGCTGCAACTACTCAGTATCTGATGCGGTTCGAATCATCTTACAATCGGGTAATATTATCTCTCCAATTTGGCCTAAAGTTACCCCAATGTTCCATAAAAAATTATGCTCTTTCATTGGTTGGTTATTAGAAAAAGTATTCCCACTAGAGTTGTTTTGTCACAAAGACAAGTTTTACCTCCTAATGTTTCGAAGTTATGCGTGTGGTGTTTAATTGAGGAAGAATTAATCGAACATTTGCTGTTACATTGCAAGTGGGCTCATAATATTTGGTCGGATCTTTTTCGGTGGTGGAACATTCCGAGATCAATCGAGGAATTCTCTTTTGAGTGGTATTACGGAATGGGTATAAAAGCCTCGAAGTTTTCGAAATTGATTAGACCCGCAACTATTTGGGCTATTTGGATTGCCCGCAACAACATCATCTTCAAAGGCAAATTTTCTTGTAGATCGGCTATTGTGCGCAACATCAAGATGAAAGTTTTCCTTTGGGCAACTAATTTTAATTATTTGCATAGCTTGCATTCTTATGTTTGAGATCAAAATCCCTTTTTGTTGTGTTCATAGCTTTTAAGATTCGTGTAATCTTGTAGCTCGTCTCATGACCGATCATGTACCCATCATTGTAACTTTTAGTTGATATTCTTCATTGCTTTTGTGACGACCCGAAAATTTCTGACCAAATTTAAACTTGATCTTTATATGTTTTCAACACGATAAGCAAAGTCTGTAATGTTGAGTCTCAAAAATTTTGAAACTATATTCATGTATTCAAATATCCTTTAACTATTCCCGACGATTCACGAACATTTTGTGTGTGAGTAATAATGCATATAGGTACGTAAATAAAAATAACCAAAAATATATATAATAAATTGAAATAATAAAATATGATTTGATCATTAGAATAGAATATGTAAAATAATATAGACGATAAGTTATTATTAGAATAAATCTATGTATATATATATATATATATATATATATATATGATTTTAAATTAGTTAAGTAAATGATAGTAACACTCGCTTAGTGATTCGATTGATATTTAGAATATATTAATATATTAAAAGTAATTACAAGTTAAAATATAGTTATTAATATTATTATTATTACTTCCATTATTAGTATTAAAATAAATATTAATATCAATATTAACATCATTATTATGAATATTATTATTTTTAATGTAGTATATAGATATAAATTTAATGCATTTAAATTTGTTATATTATCATTACTAATATTATTGTTGATCATTATCAATAACATTATTATTATCATTAATATAACTACTAGTATTATTATTAATGTTATTATTATTACTAAAATTATTAAAATTATATTAAATATTGTTATTATTAATGTAATACAAATTATATTATTATTATTATTAATATTATTTTTATTATTATTAATATCATTTTTAACATTATTATTAATAATTATTATTATCAATATTATTATTATATTATGATAGGTATTATGTTTAATATTAATAATATTATTATCAAGATATTTATTAATTATTGAAATTAAATTAAAAATAATATAAAAGCAGATCTTATGCGTGATATCTATCGGATTTACTTATTTTTTTTCTTTCTTTTTCCTTTCTTTTTTTCGTTTTCTTTTCTTCTTTCTGTATGCTTGTGAACCTTGTCGACCATCAGTACCAAATAATATAAACCCGTGATTAACCAGTGTTACTAATTCTATTATCAGTTCTTTCTTTATAATTCGTCTTCTTCAAATCATAATGGGCGGACAAAATTTTTTTAAAAACCCTCGACATATCCCTCTGTTCTTATTCTTTTTGGCCAAAATTCAAAAATGAACCATTTAACAAAATCCAAGAATGCAATCATGTTAGGATTCGTTTACTAAAACCATCTGTAGAATTTCAATCATCAATTCATAGTATCGATTACGAATTTTTGAGTCAAAGGTTGATGTGTAAAAAGTCAAAAATTGTTTTTGGATCAAATTCGCGTGCGTGTTGCTGTTTCCGATCAAATTTATGATTCCATTAGTTTTATAAACAATTTACAAACTATTTTGTGTTATACATTCTTGCTATAATGCAATAAAAATCGAAATCCAAATTTTTTTTTTTTTATACCGACGGCAGTAGCAGCAATTCTATTTTTATTTTTTTTATTATTTTTTTTTGCTTTGTTTTGATGTCAGATAAACTATTTCCTCAAACATAAAAATGTGTAATTAAATTTCAAGTCTAAATCCATGAATTGTAATTCGTTTGATACTTATGGTCGACCAGTATGTTTTTAAGAATAAGGGAAACAGAATAAACGAGATAAATTTAAATGGGTTTTGACAATAATCGGAAAAGTAAGATTAGAGGAATGGTTAAATGTGTTAGCGGGTAAGCGAGAGGTCGAGGGTTCGAGACCGGGCAGCAGTGTTTTTTTTTAATGGAACTTGTTTTCTCCAAAGGTTGTAATCTAATTCTTTTATTCTTATTGTTATTATTATTATTATTATTATTATTATTATTATTATTATTATTATTATTATTATTATTATTATTATTATTATTATTATTATTATTATTATTATTGTTAGTTTAGAACACTTATTATTAATAATACAAGTATTATTATTAAGATTCTCATTACTATTAGTATTATGATTATAGTTACAATTAGGAATAATAATATTATTATTGTGATTACTAATTTATCATTTTAGCAATATTATTATTATTATGATTATGATTAGGATAATTATTATTATTGTTATTATAAAAATAATATAAGTTATTATTATTTTCACTAATATTAGTATTAATATCATTGTTGTAATTATTAGTATTATTTTTATTATTATTATTATTATTATTAACATAAGTACCATTTTTAACAAAATCATTATTATTATTATCATTATCATTATCAAGGAAGTTATTATTATTAGTAAATCATTATTATCCAAACTATTTTTTTTACAGATAAATATTTTGTACCTAAAATAAACTTATTATATATAATTATATTAATAGTTTATATACCTATATATCAAACATATTAACATTATTTATATAAATACTTATATGTAACAAACTAGGATTTTTTTTTTATTAAGCATATATATACAGATATATTAAGATAACTAAATACATAGATATTAATCATTCTAAATACATATACAATACAAGTATATATATAATATAATTTAAGATATAATATAAGTATTTAATGGAATTTGGTATAAACTCTATATAACTAAAAACATATAAATAATATATACTAATAAAAGAATTTATGTGACTCCATTATATGTTTTAATAAATATACAAATGATATAGGTTCATGAATCCGAGGCCAACCCTGCATTGTTCAGTATCGTCATATGTATTTTTACTACAAAATACAGTATTGTGAGTTTCATTTGCTCCCTTTTTAAATGCTTTTGCAATATATATTTTTGGAACTGAGAATACATGCGCTACTTTTATAAATGTTTGACGAAATAGACACAAGTACTTAAAACTACATTCTATGGTTGGATTATTAAACCGAATATCGCCTCTTCAAGTCTGGTAGCCTAAGAATTAGGAAAATGACCCCTAATTGACGTGAATCCTAAAGATAGATCTATGGGCCTAACAAACCCCATTCTGGAATTTGGAATGCTTTAGTACTTCGATTTAAATGGTGATTGCGATTGCCAATATTTATGGCATACTTGCGAGTATGCGGGGGATATTCTATATGCATTATGTTAATGTCGGTTACCAGGTGTTCATCATACGAATGATTTTTATACACTTGCGAGTGTAATGTTATTTATGAAAAATGAAATCTTGTGGTCTATTAAAATTATGGAAATGATCGATTATGATAAACTAATGAACTCACCAACTTTTTGGTTGACACTTTTAAGCATGTTTATTCTCAGGTATGAAAGAAATTTTCCGCTGTGCATTTGCTCATATTAGAGATATTACTTGGAGTCATTCATGACATTTCAAAAGACGTTGCATTCGAGTCATCGAGTTCATCAAGATTATTATTAAGTCAATTATAGTTGGATGTATTATGAAATGGTATGCATGCCGTCAACTTTAGATGAACTGAAAGTTTGTCTTTTAAAAACGAATGCAATATTTGTAAAATGTATCATATAGAGGTCAAGTACCTCACGATGTAATCAATGTAATGTATTCGTCCAGATGAATTAGAACGGGGCATTTCAGTTGGTATCAGAGCGGTGGTCTTAGCGAACCATGTCTTGCATTAGTGTGTCTAACTGATAGTTGTTTAGATGCATTAGTGGGTCTGGACTTCGACCGTGTTTGCATGTCAAAAGTTTTGCTTATCATTTAGTGTCGAAAATTAGTTGCTTATCATCCTTAAAGTCTAGACACGTCTTACTGCCTCTATTGCATAGACAGTGTATAGATAAATTTATATATTAGCGTATCTGTTATTGTTACCTTTGCCTGACAGCTTCCGTAGATTCCTCCGTAACTTATGGAATTTTAGTATTATATATGCATATGTAAATTATGTATTGCAGGGTACTAATCTACATCCTATAATCTATTTCTTATCGAAAATCCTTCATCTGATCGTACGAGATGAATCCCTCAACCAGTTCGAATTTCTCGGATTCCGACAGCTATTCTGATATTGAGTTTCACCTAAGCTCCGAAAGCAGTGTCACCATAATGAATCAACCAATCATCCATCCCCAATTCATCTGATGAGTTCGTAGTCGACTTAATCAATGGAGACGCGAAGAAGGCGATCCTTTTCACCAACCGAATCTACCTCTTGGCGATGAACCTGATGTAGTGACCCGAACTTTTCCATGTTTATATATATTAATTGAGATTGATATTTACATGATTAAATGTTTCCAACATTTTAAGCAATCAAACTTGTTAAGACTTGATTAATTGAAATATGTTTCATATCGACAATTGACCACCCAAGTTGACCGGTGATTCACGAACGTTAAAACTTGTAAAAACTATATGATGACATATATATGGATATATATATAGTTAACATGATACTATGATAAGTAAACATATCATTAAGTATATTAACAATGAACTACATATGTAAAAACAAGACTACTAACTTAATGATTTTTAAACGAGACATATATGTAACGATTATCGTTGTAAAGACATTTAATGTATATATATCATATTAAGAGATATTCATACATGATAATATCATGATAATATAATAATTTAAAATCTCATTTGATATTATAAACATTAGGTTAACAACATTTAACAAGATCGTTAACCTAAAGGTTTCAAAACAACACTTACATGTAATGACTAACGATGACTTAACGACTCAGTTAAAATGTATATACATGTAGTGTTTTAATATGTATTTATACACTTTTGAAAGACTTCAATACACTTATCAAAATACTTCTACTTAACAAAAATGCTTACAATTACATCCTCGTTCAGTTTCATCAACAATTCTACTCGTATGCACCCGTATTCGTACTCGTACAATACACAGCTTTTAGATGTATGTACTATTGGTATATACAATCCAATGATCAGCTATTAGCAGCCCATGTGAGTCACCTAACACATGTGGGAACCATCATTTGGCAACTAGCATGAAATATCTCATAAAATTACAAAAATATGAGTAATCATTCATGACTTATTTACATGAAAACAAAATTACATATCCTTTATATCTAATCCATACACCAACGACCATAAACACCTACAAACACTTTCATTCTTCAATTTTCTTCATCTAATTGATCTCTCTCAAGTTCTATCTTCAAGTTCTAAGTGTTCTTCATAAATTCTACAAGTTCTAGTTACATAAAATCAAGAATACTTTCAAGTTTGCTAGCTCACTTCCAATCTTGTAAGGTGATCATCCAACCTCAAGAAATCTTTGTTTCTTACAGTAGGTTATCATTCTAATACAAGGTAATAATCATATTCAAACTTTGGTTCAATTTCTATAACTATAACAATCTTATTTCAAGTGATGATCTTACTTGAACTTGTTTTCGTGTCATGATTCTGCTTCAAGAACTTCGAGCCATCCAAGGATCCGTTGAAGCTAGATCTATTTTTTTCTTTTCCAGTAGGTTTATCCAAGGAAATTAAGGTAGTAATGATGTTCATAACATCATTCGATTCATACATATAAAGCTATCTTATTCGAAGGTTTAAACTTGTAATCACTAGAACATAGTTTAGTTAATTCTAAACTTGTTCGCAAATAAAAGTTAATCCTTCTAACTTGACTTTTAAAATCAACTAAACACATGTTCTATATCTATATGATATGCTGACTTAATGATTTAAAACCTGGAAACACGAAAAACACCGTAAAACCGGATTTACGCCGTCGTAGTAACACCGCGGGCTGTTTTGGGTTAGTTAATTAAAAACTATGATAAACTTTGATTTAAAAGTTGTTATTCTGAGAAAATGATTTTTATTATGAACATGAAACTATATCCAAAAATTATGGTTAAACTCAAAGTGGAAGTATGTTTTCTAAAATGGTCATCTAGACGTCGTTCTTTCGACTGAAATGACTACCTTTACAAAAATGACTTGTAACTTATTTTTCCGACAATAAACCTATACTTTTTCTGTTTAGATTCATAAAATAGAGTTCAATATGAAACCATAGCAATTTGATTCACTCAAAACGGATTTAAAATGAAGAAGTTATGGGTAAAACAAGATTGGATAATTTTTCTCATTTTAGCTACGTGAAAATTGGTAACAAATCTATTCCAACCATAACTTAATCAACTTGTATTGTATATTATGTAATCTTGAGATACCATAGACACGTATACAATGTTTCGACCTATCATGTCGACACATCTATATATATTTCGGAACAACCATAGACACTCTATATGTGAATGTTGGAGTTAGCAATACAGGGTTGAGGTTGATTCCAAAATATATATAGTTTTAGTTGTGATCAATACTGAGATACGTATACACTGGGTCGTGGATTGATTCAAGATAATATTTATCGATTTATTTCTGTACATCTAACTGTGGACAACTAGTTGTAGGTTACTAACGAGGACAGCTGACTTAATAAACTTAAAACATCAAAATATATTAAAAGTGTTGTAAATATATTTTGAACATACTTTGATATATATGTATATATTGTTATAGGTTCGTGAATCAACCAGTGGCCAAGTCTTACTTCCCGACGAAGTAAAAAATCTGTGAAAGTGAGTTATAGTCCCACTTTTAAAATCTAATATTTTTGGGATGAGAATACATGCATGTTTTATAAATGATTTACAAAATAGACACAAGTACGTGAAACTAAATTCTATGGTTGAATTATCGAAATCGAATATGCCCCTTTTTATTAAGTCTGGTAATCTAAGAATTAGGGAACAGACACCCTAATTGACGCGAATCCTAAAGATAGATCTATTGGGCCTAACAAACCCCATCCAAAGTACCGGATGCTTTAGTACTTCGAAATTTATATCATATCCGAAGGGTGTCCCGGAATGATGGGGATATTCTTATATATGCATCTTGTTAATGTCGGTTACCAGGTGTTCACCATATGAATGATTTTTATCTCTATGTATGGGATGTGTATTGAAATATGAAATCTTGTGGTCTATTATTATGATTTGATTTATTCTCAGGTGATTATTAAGAGCTTCCACTGTCGCATACTTAAATAAGGACGAGATTTGGAGTCCATGCTTGTATGATATTATGTAAAAACTGCATTCAAGAAACTTATTTTGTTGTAACATATTTGTATTGTAAACCATTATGTAATGGTCGTGTGTAAACAGGATATTTTAGATTATCATTATTTGATAATCTACGTAAAGCTTTTTAAAACCTTTATCGATGAAATAAAGGTTATGGTTTGTTTTAAAAATGAATGCAGTCTTTGAAAAACGTCTCATATAGAGGTCAAAACCTCGCAACGAAATCAATTAATATGGAATGTTTTTAATCAATAAGAACGGGACATTTCAGTTGGTATCAGAGCGTTGGTCTTTGAGAACCAGAATTTTGCATTAGTGTGTCTTATCGAGTTTGTTAGGATGCATTAGTGAGTCTGGACTTCGACCGTGTTTACTTGAAAAATGATTGCTTAACAAATTTTGTTGGAAACTATATATTTTTAACATGTGAATATTATGTGATATATTAATCTCTTAACGCGTTTGATATTATGTGATAGATGTATACCTCTAGAACAAGTCCCATTGACTCACCTAATAATAATGAAGAGTCAAATGTAAATTGGAATGATTCATGGACTGATTCACAAGTTCCCGAAGAGGAACCGGAAGAAGAGTCGGAACCGGAAGAAGAATCGGAACCGGAAGAAGAATCGGAACCGGATGAAGAAATAGAACCGGTGGGGGAAATAATAAAACGGTTAAGTAAAATAAAATCCTCAACCAACCGACCAAGGTTAATTATGGTCAATGGTGTTTCCGCCAAGGAAGCAAAATATTGGGAGGATTACCAATTCTCCGATGAATCGGATTCCGACGAGAATTCCGATGATGTTATAGAAATTACCCCAACTGAATTTAAAAAGGAAAAAGAAAATAATAAGGGAAAGGGCATAAAAATAGAGAAATCTAATTCCAACCCCGATGAACTTTATATGTATCGTCAACCCCCGAAGTCCTTAAGTTGTAACAATGACCCGGGAACCTCTAAACCACCAGGTTTTTCTAAACCAATGTGGAAAACAACGGCTCGTATTAGGGGAACATCATTTATCCCTAGAAACTTGGCAAAACGAACCAAAACCGAAGAAGAAGAAACAAGCTAGTCAGAATAAGATAGTTGTATTCGTGTGGTGTAATATATGTAATATAGTGTGCTTATGCTTTATGATATATGTAAAAATTGCTTGTATTAATAAGTATTTTTTTTTATGAATATAACTCTTGTCTATTTTACAGTATAAAAACACAAAATGGATAGACAACCCAATATTTTAAGAGACCTACCCGAAGACATGATTGATGAAATCTTGTCTAGAGTCGGTCAGAATTCTTCGGCACAACTATTTAAGGCGAGATCAGTTTGTAAGACATTCGAAGAACGTTCCAAGAATGCCTTGGTTTATAAAAGGCTTTCGTTCGAAAGATGGGGGATATCACATTGGGAAATCCATAAGTTACGATGTGTTTACTTTGACGCATATATTGCGGGGAACCCAAATGCTATTTTACGCAATGGGTTAAGAAATTATTTTGACTCAATATATTCGAATATTGGACTTCGTGATTTAGAAAAAGCGTCTAACATGCAACATAAAGAAGCATGTTATGCTTACGGATTAGTAATGTTCGCTTCTCACCAAAGTGAGAACAAGAACATCGGGCTACAACTATTAAACAAAACGTTCCCACAAGTGACGGAGTCGGTAATTGGGGTAAGAAATGAGGTTTTTAGATTGTTACGGGACTGTTGGACATTACGTAACCCTCGTCCCTTTGACGACGTTACAACACGCTGTCTTATCAACGGCCATAACGGTTATGTTCCACAAGACCAAGGATGGGAAGTAATCCTAGTAAAACCAGAATGCATGACTTGTTTCTGGACGTATGAATTACGTGTCTTTATTGCCTTTGCTGAACGACTTGTGTACTAGCTAGAATTATCTTCACAACCATCTTGTATCAAATTTATTGTGTGCTATATTTCATGCTATATGTAAAATAAGCGGTATTGTAAGTTTGTAAAATATTGTGTAAAAGTTTGAACGCGAAATATTATTATAATCAGTTTTTCATATAGAATTGTAGTAGTTGAATTGTATATTAGCTACTAAGTATGAACTTAACGGGTAGGTACTACCCGAATTTAAACTTATAAAACGCTAATATGAAGAAAAAGCTTTTATAAATGAGTTCATATTATGCTACGAAATACTATTAACTACTCTTAATATTCTGTATGATTAACTTGTTCCATTTGACTATTTTGAAGGAAATGGCACCGACTACTCGACACACCGTGAATATGAATGAAGAGGAATTCCGTACTTTTCTAGCTTCAAACATAGCCGCAGTACAGGCTGCGCTACATACCAACAATAACCTTGGATCTAGCAGTACAGGAAATCGTGTAGGATGCACCTACAAAGAATTCACTGCCTGCAAACCTTTGGAATTTGATGGAACCGAAGGACCGATCGGATTGAAACGGTGGACCGAGAAGGTCGAATCGGTGTTTTGTCATAAGTAAGTGTACTGAAGAGGACAAAGTGAAGTACGCTACGCATACCTTCACAGGTTCTACGTTAACATGGTGGAATACCTATCTAGAGCAAATGGGACAAGACGATGCGTACGCACTACCGTGGTCAGCATTCAAGCACTTGATGAACGAGAAGTATCGTCCCAGAACCGAGGTCAATAAGCTCAAGACAGAACTTAGAGGGTTATGAACCCAAGGATTTGATATTACCACGTACGAAAGACGATTCACAGAATTGTGCCTATTGTGTCCGGGAGCATTCGAAGATGAGGAAGAAAATATCGACGCGTTTGTGAAAGGATTACCGGAAAGAATCCAAGAAGATATAAGTTCACACGAGCCCACCTCCATACAACAGGCATGTAGAATGGCTCACAAACTAGTGAACCAGATTGAAGAAAGAATTAAAGAACAGACTACTGAAGAGGCCAATGTGAAGCAAGTCAAAAGAAAGTGGGAGGAAAACGGTGATAAGAATCACCAATACAACAGCAGCAGCAATTACAACAATAATCGCAACAATTATCCCAACAATCGCAACATCAATCGCAACTACAACAAACGGCCCAACAACAACAACAACAGCAACTACAACAATCATCCCAACAACAATAATAACTGCAACAACAACAACAATCAGAAGCAGCTATGCCAAAGGTGTGAAAAGTATCACTCGGGGTTCTGCACCAAATTTTGCAACAAGTGTATAAGAAATGGTCATAGCGCGGCGAAGTGTGAGGTCTACGGACCAGGGGTTAATAGAACGAAAGGAACAAATGGTGTCGGAACGAGTAATGGCGGAGCAAGTAGTGTCGGAGCAAGTTATGCCAATGTAGTTTGTTATAAATGTGGAAAACCGGGCCACATTATTAGAAATTGCCCGAACCAGGAGAACACGAATGGACAAGGCCGCGGAAGAGTTTTCAATATTAATGCGGCAGAGGCATAGGAAGACCCGGAGCTTGTTACGGGTACGTTTCTTATTGACAATAAATCTGCTTACGTTTTATTTGATTCGGGTGCGGATAGAAGCTATATGAGTAGAGATTTTTGTGCTAAATTAAGTTGTCCATTGACGCCTTTGGATAGTAAATTTTTACTCGAATTAGCAAATGGTAAATTAATTTCAGCAGATAATATATGTCGGAATCGAGAAATTAAACTGGTTAGCGAAACATTTAAGATTGATTTGATACCAGTAGAGTTAGGGAGTTTTGATGTGATAATCGGTATGGACTGGTTGAAAGAAGTGAAAGCAGAGATCGTTTGTTACAAAAATGCAATTCGCATTATACGAGAAAAAGGAAAACCCTTAATGGTGTACGGAGAAAAGGGCAACACGAAGCTACATCTTATTAGTAATTTGAAGGCACAAAAACTAATAAGAAAAGGTTGCTATGCTGTTCTAGCACACGTCAAGAAAGTATAAACTGAAGAAAAGAGCATCAATGATGTTCCCATTGCAAAAGAATTTCCCGATGTATTTTCGAAAGAATTACCGGGATTACCCCCACATCGATCCGTTGAATTTTAAATAGATCTTGTACCAGGAGCTGCACCAATAGCTCGTGCTCCTTACAGACTCGCACCCAGCGAGATGAAAGAACTGCAAAGCCAATTACAAGAACTTTTAGAGCGTGGTTTCATTCGACCAAGCACATCACCGTGGGGAGCTCCTGTTTTGTTTGTCAAGAAGAAAGATGGTACATTCAGGTTGTGTATCGACTACCGAGAGTTGAACAAACTTACCATCAAGAACCGCTACCCACTACCGAGAATCGACGACTTATTTGATCAACTACAAGTCTCGTCTGTTTATTCAAAGATTGACTTACGTTCCGGGTACCATCAAATGCGGGTGAAAGAAGATGATATTCCAAAGACTGCTTTCAGAACACGTTACGGTCATTACGAGTTTATGGTCATGCCGTTTGGTTTAACTAATGCACCAGCTGTGTTCATGGACCTTATGAACCGAGTGTGTGGACCATACCTTGACAAGTTTGTCATTGTTTTCATTGATGACATACTTATTTACTCAAAGAATGACCAAGAACACGGTGAACATTTGAGAAAGGTGTTAGAAGTATTTAGGAAGGAAGAATTGTACGCTAAGTTTTCAAAGTGTGCATTTTGGTTGGAAGAAGTTCAATTCCTCGGTCACATAGTGAACAAAGAAGGTATTAAGGTGGATCCGGCAAAGATAGAAACTGTTGAAAAGTGGGAAACCCCGAAAACTCCAAAACACATAAGCCAGTTTTTAGGACTAGCTGATTACTACAGAAGGTTCATCCAAGACTTTTCAAGAATAGCAAAACCCTTGACTGCATTAACGATAAAGGGAAGAAATTTGAATGGAATGATGAACAAGAGAAAGCGTTTCAGTTATTGAAGAAAAAGCTAACTACGGCACCTATATTGTCATTGCCTGAAGGGCATGATGATTTTGTGATTTATTGTGACGCATCAAAGCAAGGTCTCGGTTGTGTATTAATGCAACGAACGAAGGTGATTGCTTATGCGTCTAGACAATTGAAGATTCACGAACAAAATTATACGACGTATGATTTGGAATTAGGCGCGGTTGTTTTTGCATTAAAGACTTGGAGGCACTACTTATATGGGGTCAAAAGTATTATATATACTGACCACAAAAGTCTTCAATACATATTTAATCAGAAACAACTGAATATGAGGCAGCGTAGGTGGATTGAATTATTGAATGATTACGACTTTGAGATTCGTTACCACCCGGGGAAGGCAAATGTGGTAGCCGATACCTTGAGCAGGAAGGACAGAGAACCCATTCGAGTAAAATCTATGAATATAATGATTCATAATAACCTTACTACTCAAATAAAGGAGGCGCAACAAGGAGTTTTAAAAAAGGGAAATTTAAAGGATGAAATACCCAAAGGATCGGAGAAGCATCTTAATATTCGGGAAGACGGAACCCGGTATAGGGCTGAAAGGATTTGGGTACCAACATTTGGAGATATGAGAGAAATGGTACTTAGAGAAGCTCATAAAACCAGATACTCAATACATCCTGGAACGGGGAAGATGTACAAGGATCTCAAGAAACATTTTTGGTGGCCGGGTATGAAAGCCGATGTTGCTAAATACGTAGGAGAATGTTTGACGTGTTCTAAGGTCAAAGCTGAGCATCAAAAACCATCAGGTCTACTTCAACAACCCGAAATCCCGGAATGGAAATGGGAAAACATTACCATGGATTTCATCACTAAATTGCCAAGGACTGCAAGTGGTTTTGATACTATTTGGGTAATAGTTGATCGTCTCACCAAATCAGCACACTTTCTGCCAATAAGAGAAGATGACAAGATGGAGAAGTTAGCACAACTGTATTTGAAGGAAGTCGTCTCCAGACATGGAATACCAATCTCTATTATCTCTGATAGGGATGGCAGATTTATTTCAAGATTCTGGCAGACATTACAGCAAGCATTAGGAACTCGTCTAGACATGAGTATTGCCTATCATCCACAAACTGATGGGCAGAGCGAAAGGACGATACAAACGCTTGAAGACATGCTACGAGCATGTGTTATTGATTTCGGAAACAGTTGGGATCGACATCTACCGTTAGCAGAATTTTCCTACAACAACAGCTACCATTCAAGCATTGAGATGGCGCCTTTTGAAGCACTTTATGGTAGAAAGTGCAGGTCCCCGATTTGTTGGAGTGAAGTGGGGGATAGACAGATTATGGGTCCGGAGATTATACAAGAAACTACCGAGAAGATCATCCAAATTCAACAACGTTTGAAAACCGCCCAAAGTCGATAAAAGAGCTACGCTGACATTAAAAGAAAAGATATAGAATTTGAAATTGGAGAGATGGTCATGCTTAAAGTTGCACCTTGGAAAGGCGTTGTTCGATTTGGTAAACGAGGGAAATTAAATCCAAGGTATATTGGACCATTCAAGATTATTGATCGTGTCGGACCAGTAGCTTACCGACTTGAGTTACCTCAACAACTCGCGGCTGTACATAACACTTTCCACGTCTCGAATTTGAAGAAATTTTTTGCTAAAGAAGATCTCACTATTCTGTTAGATGAAATCCAAATCAACGAAAAACTCCAATTCATCGAAGAACCCGTCCAAATAATGGATCGTGAGGTTAAAAGACTTAAGCAAAACAAGATACCAATTGTTAAGGTTCGATGGAATGCTCGTAGAGGACCCGAGTTCACCTGGGAGTGTGAAGATCAGATGAAGAAGAAATACCCGCATCTATTTCCAGAAGATTCGTCAACACCTTCAACAGCTTAAAATTTCGGGACGAAATTTATTTAACGGGTAGGTACTGTAGTGACCCGAACTTTTCCATGTTTATATATATTAATTGAGATTGATATTTACATGATTAAATGTTTCCAACATGTTAAGCAATCAAACTTGTTAAGACTTGATTAATTGAAATATGTTTCATATCGACAATTGACCACCCAAGTTGACCGGTGATTCACGAACGTTAAAACTTGTAAAAACTATATGATGACATATATATGGATATATATATAGTTAACATGATACTATGATAAGTAAACATATCATTAATTATATTAACAATGAACTACATATGTAAAAACAAGACTACTAACTTAATGATTTTTAAACGAGACATATATGTAACGATTATCGTTGTAAAGACATTTAATGTATATATATATATCATATTAAGAGATATTCATACATGATAATATCATGATAATATAATAATTTAAAATCTCATTTGATATTATAAACATTGGGTTAACAACATTTAACAAGATCGTTAACCTAAAGGTTTCAAAACAACACTTACATGTAACGACTAACGATGACTTAACGACTCAGTTAAAATGTATATACATGTAGTGTTTTAATATGTATTTATACACTTTTGAAAGACTTCAATACACTTATCAAAATACTTCTACTTAATAAAAATGCTTACAATTACATCCTCGTTCAGTTTCATCAACAATTCTACTCGTATGCACCCGTATTCGTACTCGTACAATACACAGCTTTTAGATGTATGTACTATTGGTATATACACTCCAATGATCAGCTCTTAGCAGCCCATGTAAGTCACCTAACACATTTGGGAACCATCATTTGGCAACTAGCATGAAATATCTCATAAAATTACAAAAATATGAGTAATCATTCATGACTTATTTACATGAAAACAAAATTATATATCCTTTATATCTAATCCATACACCAACGACCAAAAACACCTACAAACACTTTCATTCTTCAATTTTCTTCATCTAATTGATCTCTCTCAAGTTCTATCTTCAAGTTCTAAGTGTTCTTCATAAATTCTACAAGTTCTAGTTACATAAAATCAAGAATACTTTCAAGTTTGCTAGCTCACTTCCAATCTTGTAAGGTGATCATCCAACCTCAAGAAATCTTTGTTTCTTACAGTAGGTTATCATTCTAATACAAGGTAATAATCATATTCAAACTTTGGTTCAATTTCTATAACTATAACAATCTTATTTCAAGTGATGATCTTACTTGAACTTGTTTTCGTGTCATGATTCTGCTTCAAGAACTTCGAGCCATCCAAGGATCCGTTGAAGCTAGATCCATTTTTCTATTTTCCAATAGCTTTATCCAAGGAACTTAAGGTAGTAATGATGTTCATAACATCATTCGATTCATACATATAAAGCTATCTTATTCGAAGGTTTAAACTTGTAATCACTAGAACATAGTTTAGTTAATTCTAAACTTGTTCGCAAACAAAAGTTAATCCTTCTAACTTGACTTTTAAAATCAACTAAACACATGTTCTATATCTATATGATATGCTAACTTAGTGATTTAAAACCTGGAAACACGAAAAACACCGTAAAACCGGATTTACGCCGTCGTAGTAACACCGCGGGCTGTTTTGGGTTAGTTAATTAAAAACTATGATAGAATTTGATTTAAAAGTTGTTATTCTGAGAAAATGATTTTTATTATGAACATGAAACTATATCCAAAAATTATGGTTAAACTCAAAGTGGAAGTATGTTTTCTAAAATGGTCATCTAGACGTCGTTCTTTCGACTGAAATGACTACCTTTACAAAAATAACTTGTAACTTATTTTTTCGACAATAAACCTATACTTTTTCTGTTTAGATTCATAAAATAGAGTTCAATATGAAACCATAGCAATTTGATTCACTCAAAACGGATTTAAAATGAAGAAGTTATGGGTAAAACAAGATTGGATAATTTTTCTCATTTTAGCTACGTGAAAATTGGTAACAAATCTATTCCAACCATAACTTAATCAACTTGTATTGTATATTATGTAATCTTGAGATACCATAGACACGTATACAATGTTTTGACCTATCATGTCAACACATCTATATATATTTCGGAACAACCATAGACACTCTATATGTGAATGTTGGAGTTAGCTATACAGGGTTGAGGTTGATTCCAAAATATATATAGTTTGAGTTGTGATCAATACTGAGATACGTATACACTGGGTCGTGGATTGATTCAAGATAATATTTATCGATTTATTTCTGTACATCTAACTGTGGACAACTAGTTGTACGTTACTAACGAGGACAGCTGACTTAATAAACTTAAAACATCAAAATATATTAAAAGTGTTGTAAATATATTTTGAACATACTTTGATATATATGTATATATTGTTATAGGTTCGTGAATCAACCAGTGGCCAAGTCTTACTTCCCGACGAAGTAAAAATCTGTGAAAGTGAGTTATAGTCGCACTTTTAAAATCTAATATTTTTGAGATGAGAATACATGCAGGTTTTATAAATGATTTACAAAATAGACACAAGTACGTGAAACTACATTCTATGGTTGAATTATCGAAATCGAATATGCCCCTTTTTATTAAGCCTGGTAATCTAAGAATTAGGGAACAGACACCCTAATTGACGCGAATCCTAAAGATAGATCTATTGGGCCTAACAAACCCCATCCAAAGTACCGGATGCTTTAGTACTTCGAAATTTATATCATATCCGAAGGGTGTCCCGGAATGATGGGGATATTCTTATATATGCATCTTGTTAATGTCGATTACCAGGTGTTCACCATATGAATGATTTTTATCTCTATGTATGGGATGTGTATTGAAATATGAAATCTTGTGGTCTATTATTATGATTTGATATATATAGGTTAAACCTATAACTCACCAACATTTTTGTTGACGTTTTAAGCATGTTTATTCTTAGGTGATTATTGATGTTAAAGCTAAGGTATACGAAATAGTTTATATTTTACTAGGAAAAACTATTAAATACGATACAATTTTACACAAGATATTTATTTATTTATAGAATGGATATACTTAAACCTTGCTACAACACTTATAGGCAGTGTACCTAATCGTACAGTAGTGTAGTTTTTAGTAAGTCCGGTTCGTTCCACAGGGAAATCTTTAAACAAAGCGTAACGCTATATTAGTTTACTTTTATAAAAATACAAACATATATATAAGTAATATTATTATTATAAAGGGGGTTTTTACCGTTTAATGACCGGTTTGTCGATTTTAAAACTTTAGTCGCAGTTAAAACCTAATGTAAAATATTAAATAAATAAAAGACTTAATTTAAAGCGTAAAGTAAATAACGATAATGAAATTGCGAATAATAAAAGTGCGATAAAATAAACTTGCGATAATTAAAAAGTACGATAATTAAAAATGCAATTAAATATAATAACAATAAAAAATGCGATAATTAGAAGTGCAATTAAATATAAAATAAAGGAAATTAAATATGAAATAAAAGAATTATGCTTATTTAAACTTCCGTAATCATGATGTTTGACGTGTTGATTTTAGTTTTATGCCCATGGGTTAATTGTCCTTTGTCCTGGATTATTTAATATGTCCGTCTGGTTTTTGTCCATAACAGTCCATCAGTCATAAATATAAAGTGCGAGTGTCCTCATCAAATTATTCTTATACCCGAAGTTAAATATTCCAACTAATTGGGGATTCGAATTGTAACAAGGTTTTAATACTTTGTTTAATGAATACACCAGGTTATCGACTGCGTGTAAACCAAGGTTTTACTACTTTGTTAACAATTACACCAATTACCCTTGAATGTAATTTCACCCCTATTTTAATTATTCTAGTGGCTATTAATCCATTCCCGTGTCCGGTTAAATGAACGATTATTCGTACATATAAATACCCCGCCCATCGTGTCCGATTGAGTGTATATGGTAATTTATAGGGACGCCCAATTGTAAATCTTTATATTAACATTAACAAACTATCATTTAGTTAAACAAATATAAAGCCCATTAATAGCCCATAGTCTAATTTCCACAAGTGTCGTTCTTTTGTCCAAACCCCAATTATGGTACAAAGCCCAATTACCCAATTTTAGTAATTAGCCCAACATCATGATTACTTCGTTTTAAATAAGCATAATAATAACTTAGCTACGAGACATTAATATAAAAAGGTTGAACATAACTTACAATGATTAAAAATAGCGTAGCGTTACACGGACAGAATTTCGACTTACACCCTTACAACATTCGCTAACATACCCTTATTATTAGAATTAAAATTAAAATATAAATTATATATATATATATATATATCGTTTACGTATGATAAGAGAAGAAAAAGATTATGAATTGTGATCAGAATTCGGTTGGCTTTATAGGGATTTTCGATTTTTGGGGCTCCGCGACTCGCGGTAAAATCCTCTTCAAACTCCGCGAGTCGCGGAGAATGAATTTACAGCTCAGTCCTTGGAGTCTTTCTCTGCCGACGGTTTTTATTTATAAATATAATATATATATAATTAATATAATTAATTATATATTATATTATATTTATATACCTAGTTAACTTGTAATTTTTAGTCCGTTGCGTCGAGCGTTGAGAGTTGACTCCGGTCCCGGTTCCGGATTTTCGAACGTCCTTGCGTACAATTTAATATCTTGTACTTTACGTTTTTAATCTTGTACTCTTGTAATTTCGAGACGTTTCTTATCAATAATTGGAACCTCTTTGATTGTCTTTTGTTCTTTTGAGCTTTTTGGTCGTTTGCGTCTTCAATTCGTCGAATCTGTCTTTTGTCTTCACCTTTTATTATTTAAACGAATATCACTTGTAAATAGAACAATTGCAACTAAAAGCTTGTCTTTCTTGAGGAATAATGCTATGAAATATATGTTCGTTTTTAGCATTATCAAATATTCCCACACTTGAGCGTTGCTTGTCCTCAAGCAATATCGTCTTGAAATACAAGAATCACTTCTTTATTCTTCACACTTTGTACATCAGTGATTTCTATACGGCGGTATAAACAATGGTAGTAATGATATGGTTTACAGTCCCACATGACTATAAAAATTTAGATCCATTAAGGAAATTGGATCTTTATGAAAACATTTGATCTTTTGAAATCTAGTTTTTACCCTAGATAAGTTTTCCGAAATAACCCTTTACCGGTGTTTGCAAAATATTTTTGTGGGTTTGGTGGGTTTTAGATTTGAAAATGTTAGCTCAAAACTTGCGGTTTTGTGTCACCCACTTGCTAACCTTGTATTTGGAAAGCAACACGTCCAGTTTACTTGTCCCGTATATTACCTTTCGGTAAACTACCGTCCAGTTTGAAAGGAAAGCGTTGAACAAGCAACTGTTAAGGCAATGTCCCCTGACACGCTTTTAATTATGGTCTATAACGTGTCGGAAGCAATTACTATCCTTGGTAGGAGCAATAGTAAAGCTCACCCTTATAATTTTTCGGTATGGCACAAGGTCCTGTCTTTGACCACTATGCAACCACCGTTCTTACGGTTGACACCCGATTTAGTTCAGGTGACCTAATGAATTCCAGGTGAATTTCTAGGATTTTACGTTCAATGGTAATGAACGTATTGAAAATAGGGTTTTCAGAAAACAAATCGGTTTGTAATTTTGATCAAAATATTTTCTCGTTCAAGCTCGAGTTTAGATATCATTGAATTCCATGAGTTTGTAATTCTCAATCTTTAAGGTCAATCTCTAGGATTGAGTAATATCAGTCTTAAAAGCTGATTTTTAATCTTTAAGGAGATTATCCTTTCTGGGGATCTGATTCATTAGTCTTATCAAGCTAATTTGCACGGTGCCCCCCCCATTGTACGAGATAAATCCTTCTCATGGTTAGGATAAATCTGACCACATGGCGACCCTATTTAATGCTGAGGTCCGTGGATTTCCTGCTGATTTTAGTGATGACTTTTCTAGATTTTTCGTCAACCTACAGCTGGTCTGGACGACAACTTCATGACCTAAATCAAGAAGCGCGTGTCTTTTTCGGAAGACTTTACTTCCTTTTAATGATGGAATTGATTCATCGTGTAGATCCATCTCTTCTTTTCTTTCATCGGGTAAAACAGTTTAGTTTAGTCCAAAGCAAAAGTATTTTCAGTTATTTGTTACAGATATATGTGACATATGTTTAAGATAACTTGGTAAATTTTCCCACACTTGGCTTTTATTTTCCTTTTTATCGTCCTCTATTCCATTTTAAATGAATTTTAACATTTTAGTTTGTTTCTTAATTTATGTCCTTTCCGAGGTAACAATAATTTCGGTGTTAAAACCTAGTTTTATCGTTCATAAATATGTATAAACATGATTTTGAATTCATTTAATTGAAAATTTTGAAAAATTTTACTAGAATTGGGTAGTCAGTATATAAGACTAGGGCTGTTCTTTTTTTATCAGAGAGCACTAGATTCTAATACAACTACTGCTTTACTAGTATTTTTAATGGTAACCAAGTGTATAAAGTAAAAATTTTTAAAATCCGAAAGAATTTAACCCCTTCCCACACTTAAGATCTTGCAATGCCCTCATTTGCAAGAAATTAGTAACAATTTAAATTATTGAGGGTGATTTGTGTGAAAATGATTAAATTTTTACCAAAGTTTCCAAATATATTGGCGTTTGTTTGCTGAATGATAAATGGTGCACATCATTTGTTCATTCCGTCTTGTTGTTATTTCACATATATTTTGCATCTTGTCGTCAAAATTAGTTGCTTTTGCTGAACTTAATGCCAGTCTTTGAAAATGCGTTGTTTTACCCGGTTGTGTACATAAGATAAACTGCAAACATATATACATATTTTTGAAGTTTGGTATATTACCCCACATTCAAAAATTATTAAAATCTAAGAATAAAAGTTAGATAATTATAAAAATGATTACAATATTAACAAAAGTATTAAACGTATCAATAATTACAAATTACAAAATAAAAAAAAATAATAAGTAAACTAAGGATGATATTGGTACCAATAGGGGTTCCAGGCATAACCATAAGTGCTATAGAATGCTTCGGCAGGGTCATACGTAGGATACGGTGGCTGCATCTCTATAGACCAAGGAGGGAAGATGGGTTTCGGTGTAGGAATATAGTTTCTACCTATATGTTGGCAATGAGCTATGATTTGGTTCTGATGAACTTGCCAATCTTCAAATGCTCTCTGTCTAGCATTTTCGTATTCCTGAGAAGCTATAAACCTATGCATTTCTTGCATCTCATTCCCCCCTCCTACATTACCTTGCTGCTGGTTTCTCTCCACCTGTGGATGTCTACCATGGTATCGTACTGCGGCGTTATTTCGCCTCTTCAAAACTTGCGCACCATGGTATACATTTAAACCTATAGTATCGCGGGGTTCCGGTTCTTCTACTAATAATCCCCCCCGACTTATATCCACACCGAGATATTCACCAATCAAAGTAATAAAAATACCACCTCCTATTATGCTATGTGGTCGCATCCCCCGAACCATAGCTGATAAATAATAACCCACACAATATGGTATACTTACAGCGCTTTGTGGGTCTCGAATACACATATGGTAAAACAAATCCTGTTCATTTACTTTTTCTTTGTTCTTACCCCTTTGTGTAATCGAATTAGCTAAAAATCTATGTATCACTCTTAATTCGGCTCTATCTATATCCAAATAAGAGTAATTTCCCCCTTTGAAACGGTGATGGCTTGTCATTTGACTCCACACACCGTGTGTATCAAAATTCTCATCTATCTTTCTACCGTTTAGTATCAATCCTCTACAATCGGCAGACGCTAACTCCTCAGGCGTATATATACGTAAAGCCTGAGCCATGTCCAGTAAAGACATGTGGCGCATTGAACCGCCTAACAAAAATATAATAAAAGAACGATCGGTTAAACTAGCTACCCGATCATTCAACTCTATACTACATAACAATTCTTCACACCATACTTTATATACAGGTCTACGTATGGTGAATAAACATACCCAGTCATTAAAAGAAGAATTACCATACCTCTGTACAAGTAATTCCCTAATTGGCCCGGCCAATTCTACAGCTTCTAAGGGTCCCCATTCTATGACCCTCGGTACCTCAACAACCTTAGAATGAAGAGTATGCAAACCCCGTTGATATTTTGGATAATCTATCCAAAGTCTGTCAAATCTCAGGTTCGGGTGCAACTCTTCCAAGTGCATATCGGAAAAGGTCATGACTGGATGAGGTATATCCTGCTTGTAGTAGTTATCCACCTCCTGTTGTTCCAAATTCTCAGCAGGAGCATTGCGGGCTTGGGATGAAGATTCACCCCTTTCATTCTGCAAAACACATCAAACACAATTTTTGTGCATCCAAATATGCATTAGTGTCAGCAAAATCATCAATCAAAATAATTACAATGACATTATCAATTTATATCAAACTTAAGCTCATTTTCACATTTTTATCAAATCTACACTTTTTCAAATAAGCATATACGAAAATGTTCGCCAAGTTCATAAGCATTCAACTCAAATAACATGTCAAAATAATCATTACTAGCAATTAAACAAGTCTCAAATGGCATTATCTTTCAAAAATCAAGTTCATGAATTTTAGACTTGAAAAAGTCCACTTTAATTCTCAAAATCATGTTTAGGCTCAAAATTTGGATCATTTAACTACCTAGACATGTTACACTACTCAATTTAGCAACAATTCATGACAAAAATCGGCCATAACCTGTTTATATCAAAAAGCCCCAAATTTGCTCAAGAACACAAACCCTAGATTATTCAAAATTTGAAGTTTAAGGCTTCTAATCATGTTAAACAGCATCAATCTAGGTTATACAAGCATAATACATAAACAATTTAAGTCTAATTACACTAAAAAGCATCAAAATCAATTTGGGGAAAAAATAGCTCAAGAACACCAAATTTCGGATTAAATGGTGTTTAGGTGTAGAAATTTACTATTTTTCTTGAGTAATTCTTAGATAGCATCCTTCTTAACATGATTTTAGCAAAAGATTTGGTGATTAACGGTTAAAAATTGTGATTTTGGGGTGTATTTTGCGGGGTTTTTCGTGGGTTTTCGCAGCTTGTTCTTGAGTTTTTGGGTTGGGGACTGACACTGATCGTTCAGCTCTTTTTATTTTTTTTCTGTAATCCGGCCGCTCCGCGAGTCGCGGCGAAATGCACTTCAAACTCCGCGACTCGCGGAGTTTGTTTTTTTTTTTTTTTTTTTTTTATAATCATTAACTTTTGAAAACAATTAAGAAATTAATTTTAAAATTTTGTTTCCCTTATTATTTAGGACGAGGTCGTTTCGGATCGATGTCCTAGTCCGTCTCTCGACAAAATTTTAAAATTTGTCTTTTTGTAGCGATTGTTTTAAAAGCTAAGATTTTTGGGTTTTTTAATGTTTTTGGCATACTTTAAATCAATAAGATTAAAAATAATGATAATAAAAGTTCTCGTCCCTCCCTTGGGTAAAGCAATTTCGGTTCAAAGACCTAGTCTTCAACTTACGACGAATTTTAAAAATCATATTCTTAACTTAATGAGATAAAGTAAATTTTTGTTTTTTTTTTAAAAAATTCACACAACTTAAATATAAAATTCAAAATTAATATTAAAAATTCACACCAAACTTAAAATGCATAAAATTAAAAATTTATATTTTAAAAATTAAAAATTCACACCAAATTTAAAATTTAAAATGCATAAAAAAAAAATCACACCAATCTTAATTTAAAAATTCATATTATAAATTCACACCAAACTTATATTAATTTTTCAAATATTTACAATTTTAAATATATTGTTTTTACAAAGTTTACAATATTAATTTAAGATTTAAATATTAATTTAAAAAAAAAACATGGTAAAAATAAAATTAAAAATCTTTTTGGCTTTTTATCCCACTTTAATCAATCAAATATTATCAAAAATCTGCGCCCCTCTTTTCGGTAAAGTAATTTCGGTTCCAAGACCTAATTTAACTCATGACGAATTTTTGAAATATTTTGGGTTGATTGTTTAAAGATATTTATACCTTAAGAATAAACGTTAAATTTCGCAGTGATGTAATAAATTTTTGAATGATATCAATAATTTCGGTCGCCAAACCTAATTTTATTTAATACCAATTTAATACTTTTTAGCGAACAAATTAGCGTTTATTATCAAAAGGTTAAAAATAAAAATAAAAATAAAAACTGTACAGACATACCTGTGAAATAGATTTCTTAGTTATATGATCTATCCCATTCATAAGATAGTCGGTTTAATTGGTTTTCCATGGCTACATAGGCGTAACCTCGAGCATTCAGTGTCTTTTCTTCTAAACATATGAACGGTCCGTCTCTGCATAAAGTAACAAATTCGGTATTTGAATAGGTTTGATTATTTGAACATTTACCTCCATGTGACCATTTTCCGCATTTGTGACATCTTTCTAGGTGTCGTGCTCTTCTTTTCGCTGCGGATTTTGATTTTCCTTTACCAAATTGTAACTTATTATCTTCGCATCTGGATTCTTTTCTAACTCCGTCCATTCTTTCTCTGATTACTGATACTATTTCACTCGGTAGTATGTCATTATTACGTTTAGTGATCAAAGCGTGTAGTATTAGACCATGGTTTAGCTCACAGGCAGTCTTCATTTTGTAAAAACCTAAAAAAAATAAAAATTCAGAATGGGGGGAGAAGACTAGTTCTTTAGGGTCTGCTAGGGAAAGACCATTCGGGTTCCATTTTCGAGAACTACACGAAAACAGACAATCTAACTCTAACAGAAATACATATTATCCTTTAAAGACTTGATTCTCCCCACACTTAGTTAGCTGTGGTGTCGAAATTGTGATTAACTTTGTTGTCGACTTCCATCGGACCATGTATGTAATGTTTAACTCTGTGACCATTAACTTTAATTTCAATCCCATTTGAATTTATCAATTCTATCGTTCCGTATGGGAAAACTCTTTTGACTATGAATGGTCCAGACCATCTTGATTTCAATTTTCCAGGAAATAGCTTGAATCGTGAATTGAAAAGAAGAACTCTGTCTCCTTCTTTAAATTCTTTTGAACTTCTGATTCTTTTATCATGCCATTTCTTCGTTCTTTCTTTATAGATTAACGAATTTTCGTATGCTTCATGTCTTAATTCTTCTAATTCGTTTAGTTAACTTAATCGTAGACGTCCGGCTTCATGTAAATCAAGATTACATGTCTTCAAAGCCCAAAATGCTTTGTGTTCAATTTCTACTGGAAGATGACATGCTTTTCCATAAACAAGTCTAAAAGGTGTGGTTCCAATTGGAGTTTTGTAGGCTGTTCTAAAAGCTCAGAGTGCATCCTCCAATTTAATGGACCATTCCTTCGGATTTGATCCTACGGTTTTCTCTAGAATACGTTTTAAAGCTCGGTTGGTATTTTCAACTTGTCCACTTGTTTGTGGATGATATGCGGTGGAGATTTTATGAGTTACTCCATATCTTTTAAGAACTTTCTCAAGTTGATTATTACAGAAATGAGTACCCCGATCACTTATTAAAGCTTTCGGTGTTCCAAACCTTACAAAAAGACGTTTTAAAAAGTTGACTACAACTCGTGCATCGTTAGTTGGGAGAGCTTGTGCTTCCGCCCATTTAGATACATAATCAATGGCTACGAGTATATATAGATTATTATGAGATTTTGGAAATGGACCCATAAAGTCAATACCCCAAATGTCAAATACTTCACATACTTGGATGACATTTTGTGGCATTTCATCACGTTGACTTATTTTTTCGGCCCTTTGACATGCATCACAAGATTTGCAAAGAAGGTGTGCGTCTTTGTAAATTGTAGGCCAATAGAATCCAGCTTCATAAACTTTTCTTGCTGTTAGTTGAGGCCCATAATGCCCTCCTGTTTGTCCTGTGTGATAATGGTTTAAAATTTTACTAGCTTCATCTCCAAATACACATCGGCGTATTATTCCATCGGGACAACTTTTAAACAGATGTGGATCTTCCCAGAAATAGTGTTTTATATCACTGAAGAATTTCTTTCGTCTTTGGTACGATAATCCTTTTTCAAGGAATCCACAAACTAAGTAGTTTGCATAGTCTGCAAACCATGGGATTTCATTATAATCTATCTTCAATAGATATTCATCAGGAAAGTTGTCTTGTATGGCTGATTCATTTAGAACTTCTAATTCGGGATTTTCAAGACGAGAAAGATGATCAGCGGCGAGATTTTCTGCTCCTCTTTTATCTCGGATTTCAATATCAAACTCTTGTAAGAGTAAGATCCAACGGATTAATCTTGGTTTAGCATCTTGTTTTGAAAATAGGTATCTAAGAGCAGAATGGTCGGTATAGACCACCGTTTTTGCTAGAACGAGATATGATCGAAATTTGTCAAAAGCAAAGACAATAGCAAGGAGTTCTTTTTCAGTAGTTGTATATTTTGTTTGTGCTCCTTGTAATGTCTTACTAGCATAATATATAGGTTGAAATCGTTTTTCAATCCTTTGTCCTAAAACGGCTCCCATTGCAAAATCACTTGCATCGCACATTAGTTCAAATGGTAGATTCCAATTTGGTGTTATCATGATCGGCGCATTAGTGAGTTTTTCTTTAAGAATATTAAAAGATTTGATACACTCATCTGAAAAGATGAATGGAGCATCCTTTTCTAGGAGTTTATTCATAGGAGTGGCAATTTTAGAAAAATCTTTTATGAAACGTCGGTAAAAACCGGCATGCCCTAGAAAACTCCTAACTCCTCTAACATTGGTGGGATGTGGAAGTTTAGCAATTACATCTACTTTAGCTCTATCCACTTCAATTCCTTCTTTTGAAATTTTATGTCCAAGAACGATGCCTTCTTTAACCATGAAATGGCATTTCTCCCAATTAAGTACTAGATTTGATTGTTCGCATCTAATTAGCATTCGTTCCAGATTAACTAGACATGATTTAAATGTATCACCGAAGACTGAAAAGTCATCCATGAATACTTCCATGCATTCTTCTATCATGTCGTGAAAAATCGCCATCATACACCTTTGAAAGGTTGCAGGGGCGTTACAAAGTCCAAATGGCATGCGTTTGTAAGCAAAAGTACCATAAGGGCACGTGAATGTGGTTTTCTCTTGATCTTCGGGTGCTATTGGAATTTGAAAATATCCGGAAAATCCATCTAGAAAACAATAGTAACTATTTCCAGCTAATCTTTCCAACATTTGATCTATGAAAGGTAAGGGAAAGTGATCTTTTCTGGTGGCGTCATTTAATTTTCTATAATCAATACATACACGCCATCCTGTTACAGTCCTAGTAGGAATAAGCTCATTTTTTTCATTTGTAATGACAGTCATGCCACCCTTCTTAGGCACGCATTGAACTGGGCTTACCCATGGGCTATCAGAAATTGGATATATCAAACCTGCATCTAGCAGTTTAATAATCTCTTTCTTAACTACATCTTGCATATTAGGATTTAGTCTTCGTTGGCGTTGCACATACATTTTATGACCTTCTTCCATAAGGATTTTATGTGTGCAATACGAAGGACTTATTCCTTTAATATCATGAATCTTCCATGCAATGGCTGGTTTATGAGCTTTCAACACAGAAATGAGTTGTGATTTCTCATTTTCAGTAAGAGAAGACGATATTATTACAGGTAATTCAGATTCACCATGTAAATAAGCGTATTCCAAATGGTTTGGAAGTGGCTTTAACTCTAATTTCGGAGGTTCTTCTATCGATGATTTATATCGATATCTGTCTTCTTCTTTTAACATTTGAATTTCTTCTGTTGTTGGTTCATATCCATTAGCTATAAGTGTAGCTAACATTTCAGCTTCATCAATTGGTTCATTACCTTCTCCTAAAGAACATTCTCCTGTTCCTTGTAATTCTGGAAATTCTTCTAATAATTCTGCATGTGCATCTATAGTTTGAATATAATAACATGTATCATCTGCAGATTGTGGTTGTTGCATTGCTCTATCAACTGAAAAGGTAACACTCTCATCCTCTATACTTAGGGTCAATTTCTTACCGAACACGTCTATCATTGCTTTAGCCGTGTTTAAGAATGGTCTTCCTAATATGAGAGGAACTTGAGAATCTTCTTCCATGTCCAAAACAACAAAATCTACTGGAAATACTAAAGTACCAACTTTAACTAGCATGTTCTCCATTATCCCTCTAGGATATTTTATTGATCTATCGGCTAGTTGTATGCTTATTCTGGTTGGTTTTAATTCTCCAAGGTCTAGTTTAGTGTATAGTGAATACGGCATTAGATTTATACTAGCACCTAAGTCTGCCAATGCTTCTATTGAACTAAGACTACCCAGAAAACATGGAATTGTGAAACTTCCTGGATCAGATAATTTTTCTGGTATCTTATTCAACAGCACTGCTGAACAATTAGCATTCATAGTAACAGCCGAGAGTTCTTCCATTTTCTTTCTATTTGAGATTAGATCTTTCAAGAATTTAGCATATCTTGGCATTCCTGAAATCACATCAATGAAAGGAAGATTTACATTTATCTGTTTAAACATATCCAAAAATTTGGATTGCTCGGCTTCAAGTTTTTCTTTCTTCATTTTACTCGGGTAAGGAAGTGGTGGTTGGTATGGTTTAACATAAGGTTTATCCTTAACTGTGTTATCTTCATTAACTTTTTCAACTACCGGTTCTTTTTCCTTATCTTGATCAGGTTGTGGTTCTTGTGGAGTAGGAATAGTTTCATCAGAAGTTACAGGTATTTCAGGTGGTTTAAGTGTTGTACCACTTCTTGTGGTAATAGCTTTAGCTGTTTCATTCCGGGGGTTAGCATTTGTATCACTAGGTAGACTTCCCGGTTTTCTTTCACCTATTAACCTTGCTAGGTTACTTACTTCTTGTTCCAGATTTTGAATAGAAGCTTGTTGATTTCTAAATGCTTGAGCATTTTGTTCATTAGTTTGTTTTTGAGATGTGAAAAACTGCGTTTGAGTTTCAACTAGCTTCGTCATCATATCTTCTAAATTCGGCTTTTTATCATCGGTTTGTTGTGGTGGTTTGTTTTGAAAATTTGGTCTTTGCTGATTGTAAGTATTATTGGATACTTGTTGATTGCTAGGACCTTGTTGGTTGTTGTATGGAATATTTCAGTTATAATTCTGGTTTTGATTGTAAATCGGTCTTGGCGGTTGATAATTATTCTGATAATTATTTCCAGGCCTTTGGTTTATGTATGAAATATTCTCTCTTTGTTCCATTGTTAATTCAATACTGAGACAATCTTTTGTCAAATGTGGTCCTCCACACTGCTCACAACTAATTCGTATTGAGTGAATATCCTTAGTCATCTTTTCCATTCGTCTCTCCACAGCATCTATCTTTGCGGAAATGGAATCTAAGTCATGAATAGAATCGGTTCTAGCTGCTTTAGATGATCTAATGATATCTTTTTCTTGGTGCCACTCATGTGAGTGGGAAGCAGTGTTATAAATAATTTTGTAAGCATCAATTTCGGTTTTCTTCATAATAGAACCACCAGCTGCTATATCTATGTCTTTCCTTGTAGTGATGTTGCATCCTTGGTAGAATATTTGTACTATTTGACAGGTGTCTAAACCATGTTGCGGACATCCTCTTAACAACTTTCCATATCTTGTCCACGCCTCATATAGAGTTTCATTTGGTTTCTGTGTAAACGTAACAATTTCTGCTTGAAGTCTTACGGCTTTAGATGCAGGAAAGAATTGTTTAAGAAATTTGTCAACTAAAACATCCCATGTATCGATCGCCCCTTCAGGTAATGATTCCAGCCAATCTTTGGCTTCTCCCTTTAAAGTCCAGGGAAATAACATGAGATATATCTGTTCATCCTCCACTTCTCGGATTTTAAATTGTGTGCAGATCCTATTAAAGGTACGTAGATGTTCATTTGGATCTTCCTTCGGCGCACCACTAAATTGGCATTGATTAGTCACCATGTGTAAAATTTGTCCTTTGATTTCATAATCTGGCGCATTAATGTCTGGATGAGTAATTGCGTGACCTTGGCCAGTGCGTTTAGCTCTCATTCGGTCTTCCATACTTAAAGGTTCCAGATTCTCCATAATTGAATTTGTTGAATCGGTATCACTAGATGATTCTGATTTAATGGTTCGTTCCTCAACAATCTCTGTTTGAATGATTGGTGGCTCGGGAGGAAAGTTTAATGGTTCAGGATCTATGAACCGTTCCTGAATATTTTCCGGATTCTCAATTGTGAGGTCGGGTTCAAAAAATGGATTATCGGAAATTTGAACTGAAGTACTTGGTCTACTGGATGACGATTCTAAAGAAAAATCAACGGCGGTTATATTTGCTAAATGTCTTGATCTAGTTGCAGGTGGTGAACGTACAAAAGGTGATGAACGTCTTGCTCGGTGCATTCACTGAATATCCTATTAGTTTTTAAAAGGAAAGAAAAATTATAATAAGTTATCCAATTAATAGACTTTTCTGATTTTGCCCACGTTTCGAAAAGCCAAAAGATGCAGCAGAGGGGCAGGATTCATTTGGTCTCAATATAATTGAGGACTGTTTGGCTCCAATAACCCGGTCCACGTACAAATCCAACTATTACTACGAACCAGAAAATTTTGATGTCTATCAATTTAACCACTCAAAATAAATTTTCGTAATTTTAAGAAATTTAGATAAGAAGTAGAATAAAAATCTATGTCCTAAAACTAGAATAGCGAGAAATAAGAAAGAAAAAGAGTTCGTCGAAAAAGGTCGAAAAAGAAAAAAATGGTTGAAAAATAAAAGGTGACGGAAAAATAAAAGAAACTTATAAAAACTTAAAAATAGTTGACTAACCTAACCTTATTACTACAACTAACTTAAAATTATAATCGCAAATTGAAATTACTAATTGGAATGATAATTGATACATAGTAAAAGGTGTCTAAAAATATTAAAGCTTACAGGAAAAACTAAATCCCAAATGGAAATAACTTAAAAAGAAACTAAAACTTAAAATGGCGTCGCAAAATTCTAAAGTACCTAAATCTTAGTCTAAAGAAAAAGCACTTAAGGAATTCTACGGCAAAGCCTAAAAATCTAGGAGTAAAAATAACTATAGCAAAAACTAAGTTTAAAATTAAATATGAGCTAAAAATACAAATATTACGCTAAAACGATTAAAAAGGGACAAAATATAAAAATATACAAAAAGTTGTAAAAATTACAATTTTTATAAAAATATTATTTTTATATATTTTTTTTTTTTATAAAACTACTAATTTTACAATTTAATAAAACTAATTTAAGCAAAATAAAACAAATTAAATAAAAAGAAATTTTAAAATAAAACTTAATTATAATAATAATACATAATTAGGGTTTATATTAATAATAATTAATAATAATCCGTAATAAATGCTGAATTAGGGCTTCTGTCGGCGTGTCAGAAAGTCTCCGCGAGTCGCGGTAATTAATGAAGAAAACCCCGCGAGTCGCGGGGTTCAGAAATTCAATTCTGGCACAGTTTGAATCGACGCGTTTTTTCTTTATTTATTTTTTTTTTTTATTTTCTGTTTTCTGTTTTTTCTATATATAAAAGATATTTAATAAAACTTATATTTTTATAAATTAAAATAAAAATAAAGAAACTTATAAAACTTAAATATTTTAAAAAAAATACTTATATTTTTGTTTTTCTTTTTATATTTTTGAATAATTAACACGTATTTTTACAAAAACGAATTTTTAATAGAAGTAAGCTAAAAATCTTTTTTTTTTTTTATTATTAGCGTTGCGCTTCCGGCGTTTAGAAATCTCCCCGGCAGCGGCGCCAAAAAATACTTGATGTTAAAGCTAAGGTATACGAAATAGTTTATATTTTACTAGGAAAAACTATTAAATACGATATAATTTTACACAAGATATTTATTTATTTATAGAATGGATATACTTAAACCTTGCTACAACACTTATAGGCAGTGTACCTAATCGTACAGTAGTGTAGTTTTTAGTAAGTCCGGTTCGTTCCACAGGGAAATCTTTAAACAAAGCGTAACGCTATATTAGTTTACTTTTATAAAAATACAAACATATATATAAGTAATATTATTATTATAAAGGGGGTTTTTACCGTTTAATGACCGGTTTGTCGATTTTAAAACTTTAGTCGCAGTTAAAACCTAATGTAAAATATTAAATAAATAAAAGACTTAATTTAAAGCGTAAAGTAAATAACGATAATGAAATTGCGAATAATAAAAGTGCGATAAAATAAACTTGCGATAATTAAAAAGTACGATAATTAAAAATGCAATTAAATATAATAACAATAAAAAATGCGATAATTAGAAGTGCAATTAAATATAAAATAAAGGAAATTAAATATGAAATAAAAGAATTATGCTTATTTAAACTTCCGTAATCATGATGTTTGACGTGTTGATTTTAGTTTTATGCCCATGGGTTAATTGTCCTTTGTCCTGGATTATTTAATATGTCCGTCTGGTTTTTGTCCATAACAGTCCATCAGTCATAAATATAAAGTGCGAGTGTCCTCATCAAATTATTCTTATACCCGAAGTTAAATATTCCAACTAATTGGGGATTCGAATTGTAACAAGGTTTTAATACTTTGTTTAATGAATACACCAGGTTATCGACTGCGTGTAAACCAAGGTTTTACTACTTTGTTAACAATTACACCAATTACCCTTGAATGTAATTTCACCCCTGTTTTAATTATTCTAGTGGCTATTAATCCATTCCCGTGTCCGGTTAAATGAACGATTATTCGTACATATAAATACCCCGCCCATCGTGTCCGATTGAGTGTATATGGTAATTTATAGGGACGCCCAATTGTAAATCTTTATATTAACATTAACAAACTATCATTTAGTTAAACAAATATAAAGCCCATTAATAGCCCATAGTCTAATTTCCACAAGTGTCGTTCTTTTGTCCAAACCCCAATTATGGTACAAAGCCCAATTACCCAATTTTAGTAATTAGCCCAACATCATGATTACTTCGTTTTAAATAAGCATAATAATAACTTAGCTACGAGACATTAATATAAAAAGGTTGAACATAACTTACAATGATTAAAAATAGCGTAGCGTTACACGGACAGAATTTCGACTTACACCCTTACAACATTCGCTAACATACCCTTATTATTAGAATTAAAATTAAAATATAAATTATATATATATATATATATATATATATATCGTTTACGTATGATAAGAGAAGAAAAAGATTATGAATTGTGATCAGAATTCGGTTGGCTTTATAGGGATTTTCGATTTTTGGGGCTCCGCGACTCGCGGTAAAATCCTCTTCAAACTCCGCGAGTCGCGGAGAATGAATTTACAGCTCAGTCCTTGGAGTCTTTCTCTGCCGACGGTTTTTATTTATAAATATAATATATATATAATTAATATAATTAATTATATATTATATTATATTTATATACCTAGTTAACTTGTAATTTTTAGTCCGTTGCGTCGAGCGTTGAGAGTTGACTCTGGTCCCGGTTCCGGATTTTCGAACGTCCTTGCGTACAATTTAATATCTTGTACTTTACGTTTTTAATCTTGTACTCTTGTAATTTCGAGACGTTTCTTATCAATAATTGGAACCTCTTTGATTGTCTTTTGTTCTTTTGAGCTTTTTGGTCATTTGCGTCTTCAATTCGTCGAATCTGTCTTTTGTCTTCACCTTTTATTATTTAAACGAATATCACTTGTAAATAGAACAATTGCAACTAAAAGCTTGTCTTTCTTGAGGAATAATGCTATGAAATATATGTTCGTTTTTAGCATTATCAATTATTAAGAGCTTCCGCTATCGCATACTTAAATAAGGACGAGATTTGGAGTCCATGCTTGTATGATATTATGTAAAAACTGCATTCAAGAAACTTATTTTGTTGTAACATATTTGTATTGTAAACCATTATGTAATGGTCGTGTGTAAACAGGATATTTTAGATTATCATTATTTGATAATCTACGTAAAGCTTTTTAAAACCTTTATCTATGAAATAAAGGTTATGGTTTGTTTTAAAAATGAATGCAGTCTTTGAAAAACGTCTCATATAGAGGTCAAAACCTCGCAACGAAATCAATTAATATGGAACGTTTTTAATCAATAAGAACGGGACATTTCACCTGAAGCACTTACCAGCGAACCAGTCCGAAACATCATTTTCACCCTCATTTCCCGAATATCTCACCACGATTGTATTCTATCTAAAATTCTAAACCTTATTCATCCGCTCGTCCCGACCGACAATCATCCCGGAATAATGGAAGAAGTCAACGAGCTTCGCGCTCGAGTAATCAATTTGGAAAATGTGGTGCAAAATGTACCAGCTTCAACAACACCACTGGCACCAACAGTACCACCAACAACCCAAGTTTCAACATCACATGCCTCAACATCGCAATCTATACCTCGAGCATAATCTTCGTTCTACATCTTGTTCTACATCGGTTATCTTCGTTCTTCATGATGATTATGTAATCTCTAATATTTTAGAGATTATATATTCTTGTTCTAACGGTAGATCAAATGAGTTTAATATCATATTGACTCATTAAATCCACGATTACATCTGAAGAAAATATATATGTATACATGTTTTCATAAAGGTTGTAATTAAAAATTCTTTTGTACAAACTGTTAATGGTGAAAATATTTTAACGGGTAGGTAATACCCGAGGAATATTTAGATTTCACATTAATAAGATACACTGTATATTCTTCCAATCTGATTCAACGGTCATTTACTATCCTACTTACATCCACAGATATACGAATCCGTTCACCACAGAATAATCATTTTCATTCAATTTCATATTTGGATTTTGACCTATCAGAATCCAACAAGTGGCATAATGAAGAAAATATTGGACAAATAAAATTTGTTAGAAACAAATAAATTAACTATGAGAAATGCTGTTAAGAATCCACGCTAACAAAATCCTAGCTAACTGTTCCTAGCTAACTGTTAATTCCTATTTACATTTATTTATTGCAATTTTAATTCTCGCAATTTTATTTATCGTCATTTAATTTCTGTTATTTATTTTTATGCACTTTAAATATCGGGACACGTATACAATGTTTTGACAAATCATATCGACGTCATCTATATATATTATTTGGAATAACCATCGACACTCTATATGCAGTAATGATCGAGTTCTCTATACAGGGTTGAGGTTGATTCTAAAATAAAATATATACCTTGAGTTGTGATCGAGTCTGAGACATGTATATAACGGGTCACGACATGTATTAATTAATTCGAATATAATATATTAAACTATATATGAATTGTTAAATTATTAACTGTAGACAACTAATTGTGGACTACCAACATTGGACAATTAAAATGAATTAAAATATTGATTATAACATATGAAACTAAACATTCCTTCAAGTTTGCCACTTGATTTCATCTTAAACCTCATTTGTATCTTGACGATTACAATCTGCTTTCAAACTTTTCATGATTCTTGAAAACACCTCAATCGAGAGGATGAACCAACCGCACTTCATCTACGGAAGAAAAGATTGACGCATATAGTTATGCACATGAAAACACTCGGAACTTGAGTAAACGTTTAACACGTATCTGTTCTAACTCCTTTGGCGTTGTTATTATCGAAAATAACTTTGCAATCCCTCTCCAAATTAGCCAATTTTGTCACAGCTCCAACAAATCAACATCGACCTTTCACTCGGATTAGTCTTATTATAACCTTGATATATAAGTTTGCCCTTCGTCATCGTTGCCGGGGAACCATTTATATTCAACCACATTAGCAGTAAATTTACCAACAACTGTGTTGATCTTTGATTTTTAGAAAAATCATTATATTCATGGAAACCCTATCATATACTCATCCGCATCTTGTAACAATAATTGCCATACCAACTACCAGGAATCAGCAATCAGTATTTTGAATCTCGTAACGTTTCTACATCAATAGTTATATGTATACATATAACATTTATCTTTTAAATTTATGATGTTCCATTCTGAAATTCTGAAAAGTACTCAATCTACGAATCGATACTCCAAATTTTGAAAATTGCTGATGAAGCAGCAAAAACTGTAAACGACCATAACAGTCGAAAGTTTGATGATAAAGAATAATGTGTTGGTAAAGCTAATAAAAAGAGAATGTTTGGAATTGGAAAACAGAGTGAGCAAACCATGAAGGGGCTGTGGACAAATCACAAAGACTAAACCTGCTTTTAAAGAATCCAAATGATTCAGTATCTGTTGAAGTCATTAACGAATACCTTGCTTCTGACTCTACGCTTTTACGGACAAATCTTATTCATCATCCATCGATATTAGAAATTTTAAGATATCATCGTATCTTTCATTATTAATAGCCTCAATATTTCTAAAGATATCTTCATAAATATTCTTGACCGATATTATTTATCTTTCCGCGTTATCTATATTACATCATAAAGGAAACTGTTTAGTTTCTATATTATGTAAACTTTCGAGGTTAAATTATGAATGTTTTTGAAGTAGTGTTGGGGACTGAAGCATGAGTTAGTATAATATAATGACACTTGATCAACGTGATTATATTACAGTAAGTCATGCTGAGTTTCTAATGGGACATGATGATTCACAGATCATAATGTCATCATGTGCTATGTTACATAACTCTTTCATTCTGCTTAACTTTTGAACATATCAAGAAAATATATTCTTGATAGTTCTATTCTCAGTGATTCTGGTAATTTAACAAATCAAATCGTGCTATTACGTTCTTTCTTGTTTAGAACATTAAGTTCATTCGAAACTCCATACTTACGAATTCTGGATCATTACTCGCTTTACTAGAGATCGAGAAGAGAATAAAAAGGCAAAGAGCTCCAAAATATAAGAGAAAATATAAAGCCCAATAATAACACGGAGGTTACAAACCGTGGATATTAATATGAATAGCAATACAAAGACACGGTATAATTAAGAATAGTATCACCTCAAGGTAATAGTAGAAGTAAACAGCTTTTTCTGGTGGGAGATTGAAAAGAAGGATGACAGAAATGATAATTAGAAAAATATCAAGGATTAGAACGGGATTAAGCATTTTCACAATCTTTTGGATGTATGAACTAAGAAAGAAAGTATAGTAATGGTGAAAATATTTGAACGAAAAAAGTTTAATTTATAATGGAAATATCAGACAGAGTAATCGAGGTAGATCACCGTATTTAATTATAGAGATCTTAATTTCCTTATTCGCCGAAGAATCAAATCTTTTAGACTTCAAAGATTTTCTTTAAATCTCTTGAATTCCGGAATTCAACCAAGACAACGTCAAAAGTTAAGACACACCTTATTTTTTTTCTAAATTCAACCTTGACTACGTCAAAAGTCAAGAAGAAACTTATTTTCCCCAGTTCACTATTCTGTGATAGCTTCACTTGTACTCTTCGAATAATCGAATTATCTTACCTATATTACGCAACAGTGATAAAATTTTATTTTATCAATTCATATTCGTCATGAAAACATTCTTATCATTAACCATGATGACCTCACTCAAATTTCGGGACGAAGTTTCTTTAACGGGTAGGTACTGTGACGACCCGGAAATTTCCGACCAAATTTAAACTTGATCTTTATATGTTTTCAACACGATAAGCAAAGTCTGTAATGTTGAGTCTCAAAAATTTTGAAACTATATTCATGTATTCAAATACCCTTTGACTATTCCCGATGATTTATGAACATTTTGTGTGCGAGTAATAATGCATATAGGTACGTAAATAAAAATAACCAAAAATATATATAATAAATTGAAATAATAAAATATGATTTGATCATTAGAATAGAATATGTAAAATAATATAGACGATAAGTTATTATGAAAATAAATCTATGTGTATATATATATATATATATATATATATATATATATATATATATATATATATATATATATATATATGTGTGATTTTAAATTAGTTAAGTAAACGATAGTAACACTCGCTTAGTGATTCGATTGATATTTAGAATATATTAATATATTAAAAGTAATTACAAGTTAAAATATAGTTATTAATATTATTATTATTACTTCCATTATTAGTATTAAAATAAATATTAATATCAATATTAACATCATTATTATGAATATTATTATTTTTAATATAGTATATAGATATAAATTTAATGCATTTAAATTTGTTATATTATCATTACTAATATTATTGTTGATCATTATCAATAACATTATTATTATCATTAATATAACTACTAGTATTATTATTATTAATGTTATTATTATTGCTAAAATTATTAAAATTATAAATATTGTTATTATTAATGTAATACAACTTATATTATTATTATTATTAATATTATTTTTATTATTATTAATATCATTTTTAACATTATTATTAATAATTATTATTATATTATGATAGGTATTATGTTTAATATTAATAATATTATTATCAAGATATTTATTAATTATTGAAATTAAATTAAAAATAATATAAAAGCAGATCTTATGCGTGATATCTATCGGTTTTACTTATTTTTTTTTTTTATTTTTCCTTTCTTTTTTTCGTTTTCTTTTCTTCTTTCTGTATGCTTGTGAACCTTGTCGACCATTAGTACCAAATAATATAAACCCGTGATTAACCAGTGTTCCTAATTCTATTATCAGTTCTTTCTTTATAATTCGTCTTCTTCAAATCATAATGGGAGGACAGAAAATTTTTACATATCCCTCTGTTCTTATTCTTTTTGGCCAAAATTCAAAAACGAACCATTTAACAAAATCCAAGAATGCAGTCGTGTTAGGATTCATTCACTTAAACCATCTGCAGAATTTCAATCATCAATTCATAGTATCGATTACGAATTTTTGAGTCAAAGGTTGATGTGTAAAAAGTCAAAAACTGTTTTTGGATCAAATTCGCGTTCGTGTTGCTGTTTCCGATCAAATTTATGATTCCATTAGTTTTTATAAACAATTTACAAACTTTTTTTGTGTTATACATTCTTGCTATAATGCAATAAAAATCGAAATCCAATTTTTTTTTATACCGACGGCAGTAGCAGCAATTCTATTTTTATTTTTTTTATTTATTTTATTTTTTTTGCTTTGTTTTGATGTCAGATAAACTATTTCCTCAAACATAAAAATGTATAATTAAATTTCAAGTCTAAATCCATGAATTGTAATTCGTTTGATACTTATGGTCGACAAGTATGTTTTTAAGAAGAAGGGAAACAGAATAAACGAGATAAATTTAAATGGGTTTTGACAATAATCATAAAAGTAAGATTAGAGGAATGGTTAAATGGGTTAGCGGGTAAGCGAGAGGTCGAGGGTTCGAGACCGAGCATCGGCATTTTTTTTAATGGAACTTATTTTCTTCAAAGATTGTAATCTAATTCTTTTATTATTATTATTATTATTATTATTATTATTATTATTATTATTATTATTATTATTATTATTATTATTATTATTATTATTATTTGTAACATCCCGTTTTCCCGTACGTATCGAAAGGTGCTCACTTAATCATTTGTACGTTTATAACTCGTTAGCTTATGCACAAATGTATGAATATATGCGTATATATATATATATATATATATATATATATATATATACATATACATATACATATATACATATATACATATATATATGTATACTTGATAATGTGTGCATGTATAAGTTTAATCATGGGTTTGGTTAGCGTTAAGTCTTGTGAGACTATTGTTGAAGGCTAGGTGAATATAGGAAGCGGGTTTGGAATGTACAAATCAAATAAAATCGAAAATTGTTTAAATTAGTCGAACTGTCCAGTTACAGCCTTGGGCCGCGCCGCGGCATATAAAGCAATTCTAGATCAGAAGTCAAGTTAAAAGGGGTCATTTTCCCTTCGTTAGGTCGCGCCACGACAAATGGGCCGCGCCGCGGCACCTCTGCAGTTCTGACTCCGATTTTAGCTCAAATTAAATAAATTTAAGGGGTAAATTGGTAATTTAACATGTGGATCTGATGGGAGCATTAAACCTCCACCACTAGTTCATTTATTTCATTTCCTTTTCTATTTTCTTTCCAATTTCTCTCCCAAAACACAAAACCCACTTAGTTTAATCTTGAGATTTGGAGTTGGAGATTTGTGAATCAAACCTAGGAGCGAGATTTAAAGTTGTTCTCCTTGTTACTAGCTACAAGAAGATAGTCTTGGTAAGTTCTAACTTTATGTTTTAAGTTTTAATTGGTTAATGGCTAGGGTTTGGGTTACTAGAGATTTGTATGACCCATTTGAGGGTAAAATGGGTGAGTTTGGGTTATGTTGTTGTAAGAAAACCCTAATAGCCACTATTTAGGGTTTTGGCCTTGTGATTTGAGGTTGTAAGTGTCAATTGGTGTTGTTAGTCACTAATGCACTTTAAGAATTATGAAAGAAGTGTAAATGGGTAAGTTTGACTTGATTGTGAGTCTAAGTAATATAAAATGGGTCAAAATATACTAGTTGACCTAATTAGATGAAATGGGTATGGATTACCCTAACTTTTGTGTTAATTGAAGTTAATAGACTTTAATTCACTAGTCTTAGTGATTAAAGTCGAGTCTTGGCCATTTATGGGCGGTTGTGAGTAGTTGAGTCATTTAATGCAAATTGGGTCATTAAATGCTCAAGTGGGAGTATTGTGGTTAATCCCACTAGTTGTGAAATTGAATGTGCACTTAATGATTTAGGTACATTGCATTGAAGCTCGAAAGTGCTAAATCACCATCCTTGTGACAAGGTGAGTGGAATAAGTATACATGTACGTATATGATGTGTTTACTTGTAGAAATGGATATGTGTTGTCCAAGTTAGTGATATATGCGTTGTACGCTAACGGTTTTAAGAACGGATATATGTTGTCCAATTTAGTGTTATATGTGTTGTACACTAATGATTTATGAATGGATATGTGTTGTCCGATTTAGTGTTATATGTATTGTACACTTACGATTTTATAAATGGATATGTGTTGTCCAAAGGTTAGTGTTATACACTAACGATTTTATAAACGGATATGTGTTGTCCAAGGGTTAGTGATATATGTGTTGTGCACTAACGGTTGTTATGAACACCAATGGGAAATTAGAGTACCATTCCTTTTACGATTGGTTAACCATGGTTGTGTGAATGTGTATTTAGCATATTAAATTATGAACTATATGCTATTGTCGGTTGCTAGCTCCTTGTGAATTATGGATTGTAGTTTATGCATGATGTTTGCATGCTTGTCAAATAGCTAGCTTGTATGTGGTATTGTGTAAGTGATTGCAAGTAAGTAGGTTATATATGAACATGTATAATTATTGCATTCACTAAGCATTAGCTTACCCCTCTCGTTGTTTATCTTTTTAGTTGCAAGTGCGGATAAGGGCAAAGGGGTTATCGGGCACTAGGTGGCCTTTGATGATGTTTTGTTGAAGTTTGAAAGTTGGCCTAACGTTTTGGGTAGTTTAGCCCCAAACCATGCTCAAAGGGTCATTTGGATTATAAACTATCGTTGTAGTGGGTCAAAATTGTATTGAACTTAATTAATGGCCTTCGTGCCTTTTGTAAACATATAAATTGTTGAACGTTTAAATGGAACTTGAGGATTGGTTTACATATTTTATTGGCGCGTAAATGTGTATCATTAAAAAAAAATTATCGTATGGAATACGGGTTGGGTTGTTTCAAGTGGTATCAGAGCATGGTCTAAGGGATTTAGGCGACTTGAGATAGGTGCCTAGACTTAGACTTTATTGTGTATGCGCTTTTATGCGGGACTTGTAGAACTTTGGGTCTAATCGGGAATTGTTAGTGCTTTGGTTATGTGAACTAACCTCGTGCTAATCGATTTGTGTTGTGTTTAGCAATCATCAAGCGAGATGGACGTTGTACTAGCAAGTTAATGCGACGTGCTCACGTAACAATGATTAGCTATCATTGTTACGGGTGCAAATCGTGTCAAACAAGTAATGTACGACGATTGTTGAGTAAGATGGAGTAGTGTGGTCTATACGTATATGCATGCGTGTTATGTTCTTTTTTTTCTCGTCGTTTAATCCATTTTGTTTTATAGAATGAAGACGAGAAATGGACCCGATAATGGTAACGGGGATACTAGTGAGGACGCCGAGTTGACGGCCAAGATTGAGGCCATTCTTAAAAGTCAAAAGGCGGAGTACCTTGTGGATATCAAGAAGATGTTCCTAGACTCAATTGACGAGCAATTGGTCAATGTAGTCAAAGAACAAGTTAAGGCCGTCCTACACGAAGATAATGTGGGAAGACGTGACTTTTTCTATAAGAACTTCAAGGATTCTCAACCTCCCACTTTTGATGGCGAAAGAGATCCTCTTAAAAGTGCCCGTTGGATCTCCGATATGGAGGGGGCTTTCCGTACTTGCGAATGTCCTCTTGATAAGAAGACAAGGTACGGGTGTAGTATGTTAAGGGGCGATGCTAAGTTATGGTGGGACGCGAAAATCTAAGTATATGGCGAAGAACAATGTATGGAGTTCACATGGGATGAATTCAAGGAGAAGTTTTTCGATGAGTACCGAACTTTGGCCGATCTTACTAGGCTTAAGGACGAGTTACGTTCCTTGAGGCAAGGGTCGATGGATTTGAACACTCTCAAATCCGTGTTTTTGTCCAAGACCCAATTTTTCCCGGAATATGTCGGGAATGATAAAATGTTGAAAGAAGATTTCTACCGAATCTTGAATGATAACTATCAAGAGAAAATTAGTGTAAACGTGGTGAAGAGCTTTGATGAATTGTTCAATATGGCGAAGGGTTTTGAGGCGCTTGTGTTGAGAAAGAGTAGTTTTACTTTTGGTAAGAGGAAGTTCGAGAATTCGAATCAATCGAGGTTTTCCAACAAAAAGAACAAGAAGGGCTCCGAAAGTGTTAATAGTGTGAAGAAAGGTGGCTCCGGTGGTCATGTACCCACTTGCTATACTTGTGGGCAAAAAGGTCACATCTCTCGTGATTGCCCCAACTCACCTTCCACACCCAAATTTACTTGTTTCAACTGTGGTAAAGAAGGGCACAAGAGGCCCGAGTGTCCCGAGTTGCGCAATGATAATGTTAAGCGGTTAGAAAAGGAGGCGGGTACGGCTAGAGGTCAAAATTATTTGATGACCAATGATGAAGCCAAACAATCGAACGAAGTTGTCTCAGGTACTTTCATGGTTAACTCTAATCCGGCAAGGATTCTATTTGATAGTGGTGCAAATTTGTCTTTTGTGTCACCTCGATTTGTACCTAAACTTAATAAGCTATTAGCTAAGTTAAGTCGTCCTGTAGAAGTCGAAATAGCGGACGGCAAGACGGTGCTAGTGGTTGACGTATGTAAAAATTGTGATGTTGTGTTTGGTGCCGAAAACTTTAAAATTGATCTCATTCCTATGACTTTGGGCGATTTTGATATCGTTGTGGGTATGGATTGGCTCGATCATAATAGAGCCGATATTGCATGTCACGAAAAATTTATTCGTGTAAAGGCCCCAAGTGGGGGAGAGTTAATTATTCACGGCGATAAACGAAGAAGACTTGTGCCGATATGTTCTTTTGCACAGGGACATCATTTTCTTAGTAGTGGTGGCATGGCTTATCTTGCCCATGTTGTGGATACTAGTGATGAGCCACCACCCATTCGTGAAATTCCGGTGGTTAGTGAATTCGAAGACGTTTTTCCGGACGAGTTACCGGGTGTTCCAAGGGAAAGACAAGTAGAATTTCGCATTGAGTTGGTTCCGGGGGCTACCCCCATTGCTAAAACTCCTTATCGTTTAGCACCAACGAAAATGAAAGAGTTATTAAATCAAACCCAAGAGTTGCTTGAAAAGGGTTTCATTCAACCGAGCTCCTTGCTATGGGGTGCTCCGATCTTGTTTGTGAAAAAGAAAGATGGAAGTATGCGGATGTGCATCGATTATCGGGAGTTGAACAAAGTGACGATCAAGAATCGCTATCCATTACCTAGGATCGACGATTTGTTTGACCAACTCCAAGGTGCAACGTATTTCTCTAAGATCGACCTACGGTCCGGCTATCACCAAATGCGGGTCCGTGAGGAAGATATTTAGAAAACGGCTTTTCGAACGCGTTATGGGCATTTCGAGTTTGTAGTTATGCCTTTTGGTCTTACGAATGCACCGGCGGCATTAATGGATCTTATGAACTGAGTGTGCCAACCTATGTTGGACAAGTCGGTGATTGTGTTCATTGACGACATACTAGTCTACTCGAAAAGTATGAACGAACATGAACGTCAATTGCGTGAGGTATTGAAGACATTGAGAAAGGAGAAGTAGTATGCTAAGTTCTCCAAATGTGAATTTTGGCTAAGGGAGGTTCAATTCCTTGGCCACATTGTGAACAAAGACGGTATTCAAGTAGATCCGGGGAAGATAGAGACGGTGAAGAGTTGGAGACAACCGAGTACGCCTACGGAAATCCGAAGTTTTCTCGGATTGGCAGGTTATTATTGTCGGTTTATCCAAGACTTTTCTAAGATCGCTTCTTCATTAACAAAGTTGACGAGGAAGAACGTGAGATTTAATTGGGAGGACGAGCAAGAAATTGCTTTTCAATTGCTAAAAGAGAAGTTTGTGTCAAGCTCCGGTGTTAGTGTTACCGGAAGGAGTGGAAGACATGACGGTTTATTGTGATGCTTCGTTAAATGGACTCGGGTGTGTTCTAATGCAAAGAGGTAAAGTCATCGCTTATGCCTCTCGACAATTAAAGGAACACGAGACGAGATATCCGACTCATGATATTGAGTTGGCGGCGGTGGTTCATGCGTTGAAAATTTGGCGCCATTACTTGTATGGTGTCAAGTGTACGATTTATTCGGATCATAAGAGTTTGAAACATCTCTTTAATCAACGAGATTTGAATTATCGTCAACGTAGGTGGATGGATGTGGTAAAAGACTATGATTGTGAAATACTTTATCATCCGGGTAAAGCAAATGTGGTCGCGGATGCGTTAAGTTGAAAGAGTCATCACCCGGCGTCACGATTGGGATTGTTACGTATGATTATTACTAACAATTTTCTTGAAAAACTCGGCGTGATTCAAATAGAGGCTTACGTTCACAACAAGCATGCAAAGCGAATTGTGGGGCAATCGGAGTTCATTACTATGGGCTCGCATGGTTTGTTGTCTTTTCAAGGAAGAGTGTGGGTGCCTAAGATGGGTGATTACCGACAAGTGCTACTCGATAAAGCACATAAGTCAAAGTATTCCATTCATCCGGGGGTGACGAAAATGTATCTTGATTTAAGGAAAGATTATTGGTGGCCGGGCATGAAACGTGATGTTGTGAAGTATGTTGAGCAATGCGTCACGTGTTTGCAAGTTAAGGCCGAGCACCAAAAGCCGTATGGTAAGTTACAACCGTTAGAAATCCCGAAATGGAAATGGGAGCACATTACCATGGATTTCATCACAAAGTTACCTAAAATGGCGAGAACCCAATTTGATTCGATTTGGGTTATAGTTGATCGACTGACGAAGAGTGCTTTGTTTCTTCCCATTAAGGAAGCGATATCGTCGGAGACCTTGGCTAAGTTGTTTATTAAGGAAGTAATCTCTCGACATGGAGTTCCTATATCTATTATTTCAGATCGAGATACTCATTTTACATCTCGGTTTTGGGAAAAGTTTCATGAAGATATGGGTACGCAATTGAAATTGAGCACGGCGTATCATCCTCAAACGGACGGTCAAACCGAACGTACGAATCAAACTTTGGAAGATATGTTATGAGCGTACATTATTGATTTCGGTGGTAGTTGGGATGAGCATTTGCCTTTGGTGGAATTCTCGTACAATAATAGTTATCATACTAGTATCGGGATGCCTCCATATGAGATGCTTTATGGGCGTAGATGTCGAACCCCGATTTTTTGGGGTGAAGTGGGACAAAAGGAAATCGGGAGTACCGATTTGGTTTTAGAGACTAATAGCAAGATTGATGTGATTCGAGAGCATTTGAAAAAGGCTCAAGATAGGCAAAAGTCATATGCCGACAAACGTAGACGAACGATCGAATTTCAAGAAGGTGACATGGTGATGTTTAAGGTTTCGCCATGGAAAGGTATTATTCGATTCCGGAAATGAGGAAAGTTAGCTCCTCGGTTTATTGGGCCGTTTAAGGTTTTAGCTCGTGTTGGTGAAGTCGCTTATCATTTGGAATTACCTGAAGAGCTTGCGGGGATCCAAAATACATTTCATGTTTCTCATCTCCGTAAGTGTCTTGCGGATGATTCATCTTGGGTGCCATTATACGAGATTGAGCTAAATAATAGGTTAGAGTATATTGAGGAACCGATTTCCATACTTGATGAGAAAGTCAAAAGGTTGAGACATAAAGAGGTTAGGACTTTTAAAGTTCAATGGCGTCGTAGTAAGGGTTCCGAGTTTACTTGGGAGCCCGAAGAGTTTGTGCTGGTTTATCTTCCTTCTTGTCATGCGGCTTGGATCGCGAGGACGCGCTCCGATTCAAGTGGGGGAGAGTTGTAACATCCCGTTTTCCCGTACGTATCGAAAGGTGCTCACTTAATCATTTGTACGTTTATAACTCGTTAGCTTATGCACAAATGTATGAATATATGTGTAGATATATATATATATATATATATATACATACATATATGTATACTTGATTATGTGTGCATGTATAAGTTTAATCATGGGTTTGGTTAGTGTTAAGTCTTGTGAGACTATTGTTGAAGGCTAGGTGAATATAGGAAGCGGGTTTGGAATGTACAAATCAAATAAAATCGAAAATTGTTTAAATCAGTCGAACGGTCCAGTTACAGCCTTGGGCCGCGCCGCGACAATTGGGTCCACGCCGCGGCATATAAAGCAATTCCAGATCAGAAGTCAAGTTAAAAGGGGTCATTTTTCCTTCTTTAGGTCGCGCCCCGACAAATGGGCGGCGCCGCGGCACCTCTGCAATTCTGACTTCGATTTTAGCTCAAATTAAATAAATTTAAGGGGCAAATTGGTAATTTAACATGTGGATATGATGGGAGCATTAAACCTCCACCACTAGTTCATTTATTTCATTTCCTTTCATATTTTCTTTCCAATTTCTCTCCCAAAACACAAAACCCACTTAGTTTAATCTTGAGATTTGGAGTTGGAGATTTGTGAATCAAACCTAGGAGCGAGATTTAAAGTTGTTCTCCTTGTTACTAGCTACAAGAAGATAGTCTTGGTAAGTTCTAACTTTATGTTTTAAGTTTTAATTGGTTAATGGTTAGGGTTTGGGTTACTAGAGATTTGTATGACCCATTTGAGGGTGAGTTTGGGTTATGTTGTTGTAAGGAAACCCTAATAGCCACTATTTAGGGTTTTAGCCTTGTGATTTGAGGTTGTAAGTGTCAATTGGTGTTGTTAGTCACTAATGCACTTTAAGAATTATGAAAGAAGTGTAAATGGGTAAGTTTGACTTGATTGTGAGTCTAAGTAATATAAAATGGGACAAAATGTACTAGTTGACCTAATTAGATGAAATGGGTATGGATTACCCTAAGTTTTGTGTTAATTGAAGTTAATAGACTTTAATTCACTAGTCTTAGTGATTAAAGTCGAGTCTTGGCCATTTATGGGCGGTTGTGAGTAGTTGAGTCATTTAATGCAAATTGGGTCATTAAATGCTCAAGTGGGAGTATTGTGGTTAATCCCACTAGTTGTGAAATTGAATGTGCACTTAATGATTTAGGTACATTGCATTGAAGCTCTGAAGTGCTAAATCACCATCCTTGTGACAAGGTGAGTGGAATAAGTATACATGTACGTATATGATGTGTTTACTTGTAGAAATGGATATGTGTTGTCCAAGTTAGTGATATATGCATTGTACGCTAACGGTTTTAAGAACGGATATATGTTGTCCAATTTAGTGTTATATGTGTTGTACACTAATGATTTATGAATGGATATGTGTTGTCCGATTTAGTGTTATATGTGTTGTACACTAACGATTTTATAAACGGATATGTGTTGTCCAAGGGTTAGTGTTATATGTGTTGTACACTAACGATTTTATAAACGGATATGTGTTATCCAAGGGTTAGTGATATATGTGTTGTGCACTAACGGTTGTTATGAACACCATTGGGAAATTAGAGTACCATTCCTTTTACGATTGGTTAACCATGGTTGTGTGAATGTGTATTTAGCATATTAAATTATGAACTATATGCGATTGTCGGTTGCTAGCTCCTTGTGAATTATGGATTGTAGTTTATGCATGATGTTTGCATGCTTGTCGAATAGCTAGCTTGTGAAATGTCCCGTTCTTATTGATTAAAAACGTTCCATATTAATTGATTTCGTTGCGAGGTTTTGACCTCTATATGAGACGTTTTTCAAAGACTGCATTCATTTTAAAACAAACCATAACCTTTATTTCATCAATAAAGGTTTAAAAAGCTTTACGTAGATTATCAAATAATGATAATCTAAAATATCCTGTTTACACACGACCATTACATAATGGTTTACAATACAAATATGTTACAACAAAATAAGTTTCTTGAATGCAGTTTTTACACAATATCATACAAGCATGGACTCCAAATCTCGTCCTTATTTAAGTATGCGACAGCGGAAGCTCTTAATAATCACCTGAGAATAAACATGCTTAAAACGTCAACAAAAATGTTGGTGAGTTATAGGTTTAACCTATATATATCAAATCATAATAATAGACCACAAGATTTCATATTTCAATACACATCCCATACATAGAGATAAAAATCATTCATATGGTGAACACCTGGTAACCGACATTAACAAGATGCATATATAAGAATATCCCCATCATTCCGGGACACCCTTCGGATATGATATAAATTTCGAAGTACTAAAGCATCCGGTACTTTGGATGGGGCTTGTTGGGCCCGATAGATCTATCTTTAGGATTCGCGTCAATTAGGGTGTCTGTTCCCTAATTCTTAGATTACCAGACTTAATAAAAAGGGGCATATTCGATTTCGATAATTCAACCATAGAATGTAGTTTCACGTACTTGTGTCTATTTTGTAAATCATTTATAAAACCTACATGTATTCTCATCTCAAAAATATTAGATTTTAAAAGTGGGACTATAACTCACTTTCACAGATTTTTACTTCGTCGGGAAGTAAGACTTGGCCACTGGTTGATTCACGAACCTATAACAATATATACATATATATCAAAGTATGTTCAAAATATATTTACAACACTTTTAATATATTTTGATGTTTTAAGTTTATTAAGTCAGCTGTCCTCGTTAGTAACCTACAACTAGTTGTCCACAGTTAGATGTACAGAAATAAATCGATAAATATTATCTTGAATCAATCCACAACCCAGTGTATACGTATCTCAGTATTGATCACAACTCAAACTATATATATTTTGGAATCAACCTCAACCCTGTATAGCTAACTCCAACATTCACATATAGAGTGTCTATGGTTGTTCCGAAATATATATAGATGTGTCGACATGATAGGTCGAAACATTGTATACGTGTCTATGGTATCTCAAGATTACATAATATACAATACAAGTTGATTAAGTTATGGTTGGAATAGATTTGTTACCAATTTTCACGTAGCTAAAATGAGAAAAATTATCCAATCTTGTTTTACCCATAACTTCTTCATTTTAAATCCGTTTTGAGTGAATCAAATTGCTATGGTTTCATATTGAACTCTATTTTATGAATACAAACAGAAAAAGTATAGGTTTATAGTCGGAAAAATAAGTTACAAGTCGTTTTTGTAAAGGTAGTCATTTCAGTCGAAAGAACGACGTCTAGATGACCATTTTAGAAAACATACTTCCACTTTGAGTTTAACCATAATTTTTGGATATAGTTTCATGTTCATAATAAAAATCATTTTCCCAGAATAACAACTTTTAAATCAAAGTTTATAATAGTTTTTAATTAACTAACCCAAAACAGCCCGCGGTGTTACTACGACGGCGTAAATCCGGTTTTACGGTGTTTTTTGTGTTTCCAGGTTTTAAATCATTAAGTTAGCATATCATATAGATATAGAACATGTGTTTAGTTGATTTTAAAAGTCAAGTTAGAAGGATTAACTTTTATTTGTGAACAAGTTTAGAATTAACTAAACTATGTTCTAGTGATTACAAGTTTAAACCTTTAAATAAGATAGCTTTATATGTATGAATCGAATGATGTTATGAACATCATTACTACCTTAAGTTCCTTGGATAAACCTACTGGAAAATAGAAAATTGGATCTAGCTTCAACGGATCCTTGGATGGCTCGAAGTTCTTGAAGCAGAATCATGACACGAAAACAAGTTCAAGTAAGATCATCACTTGAAATAAGATTGTTATAGTTATAGAAATTGAACCAAAGTTTGAATATGATTATTACCTTGTATTATAATGATAACCTACTGTAAGAAACAAAGATTTCTCGAGGTTGGATGATCACCTTACAAGATTGGAAGTGAGCTAGCAAACTTGAAAGTATTCTTGATTTTATGAAACTAGAACTTTTGGAATTTATGAAGAACACTTAGAACTTGAAGATAGAACCTGAGAGAGATTAATTATATGAATAAAATTGAAGAATGAAAGTGTTTGTAGGTGTTTTTGGTCGTTGGTGTATGGATTAGATATAAAGGATATGTAATTTTGTTTTCATGTAAATAAGTCATGAATGATTACTCATATTTTTGTAATTTTATGAGATATTTCATGCTAGTTGCCAAATGATAGTTCCCACATGTTTTAGGTGACTCACATGGGCTGCTAAGAGCTGATCATTGGAGTGTATATACCAATAGTACATACATCTAAAAGCTGTGTATTGTACGAGTACGAATACGGGTGCATACGAGTAGAATTGTTGATGAAACTGAACGAGGATGTAATTGTAAGCATTTTTGTTAAGTAGAAGTATTTTGATAAGTGTCTTGAAGTCTTTAAAAAGTGTATGAATACATATTAAAACACTACATGTATATACATTTTAACTGAGTCGTTAAGTCATCGTTAGTCGTTACATGTAAGTGTTGTTTTGAAACCTTTAGGTTAACGATCTTGTTAAATGTTGTTAACCCAATGTTTATAATATCAAATGAGATTTTAAATTATTATATTATCATGATATTATCATGTATGAATATCTCTTAATATGATATATATACATTAAATATCTTTACAACGATAATCGTTACATATATGTCTCGTTTAAAAATCATTAAGTTAGTAGTCTTGTTTTTACATATGTAGTTCATTGTTAATATAATTAATGATACGTTTACTTATCATAGTATCATGTTAACTATATATATATCCATATATATGTCATCATATAGTTTTTACAAGTTCTAACGTTCGTGAATCACCGGTCAACTTGGGTGGTCAATTGTCTATATGAAACATATTTCAATTAATCAAGTCTTAACAAGTTTGATTGCTTAACATGTTGGAAACATTTAATCATGTAAATATCAATCTCAATTAATATATATAAACATGGAAAAGTTCGGGTCACTACAGTACCTACCCGTTAAATAAATTTCGTCCCGAAATTTTAAGCTGTTGAAGGTGTTGACGAATCTTCTGGAAATAGATGCGGGTATTTCTTCTTCATCTGATCTTCACACTCCCAGGTGAACTCGGGTCCTCTACGAGTATTCCATCAAACCTTAACAATTGGTATCTTGTTTTGCTTAAGTCTTTTAACCTCACGATCCATTATTTCGACGGGTTCTTCGATGAATTGAAGTTTTTCGTTGATTTGGATTTCATCTAACGGAATAGTGAGATCTTCTTTAGCAAAACATTTCTTCAAATTCGAGACGTGAAAAGTGTTATGTACAGCCGCGAGTTGTTGAGGTAACTCAAGTCGGTAAGCTACTGGTCCGACACGATCAATAATCTTGAATGGTCCAATATACCTTGGATTTAATTTCCCTCGTTTACCAAATCGAACAACGCCTTTCCAAGGTGCAACTTTAAGCATGACCATCTCTCCAATTTCAAATTCTATATCTTTTCTTTTAATGTCAGCGTAGCTCTTTTGTCGACTTTGGGCGGTTTTCAACCGTTGTTGAATTTGGATGATCTTCTCGGTAGTTTCTTGTATAATCTCCGGACCCGTAATCTGTCTATCCCCCACTTCACTCCAACAAATCAGAGACCTGCACTTTCTACCATAAAGTGCTTCAAACGGCGCCATCTCAATGCTTGAATGGTAGCTGTTGTTGTAGGAAAATTCTGCTAACGGTAGATGTCGATCCCATCTGTTTCCGAAATCAATAACACATGCTCGTAGCATGTCTTCAAGCGTTTGTATCGTCCTTTCGCTCTGCTCATCAGTTTGTGGATGATAGGCAGTACTCATGTCTAGACGAGTTCCTAATGCTTGCTGTAATGTCTGCCAGAATCTTGAAATAAATCTGCCATCCCTATCAGAGATAATAGAGATTGGTATTCCATGTCTGGAGACGACTTCCTTCAAATACAGTCGTGCTAACTTCTCCATCTTGTCATCTTCTCTTATTGGCAGGAAGTGTGCTGATTTGGTGAGACGATCAACTATTACCCAAATAGTATCAAAACCATTTGCAGTCCTTGGCAATTTAGTGATGAAATCCATGGTAATGTTTTCCCATTTCCATTCCGGGATTTCGGGTTGTTGAAGTAGACCTGATGGTTTCTGATGCTCAGCTTTGACCTTAGAACACGTCAAACATTCTCCTACGTATTTAGCAACATCGGCTTTCATACCCGGCCACCAAAAATGTTTCTTGAGATCCTTGTACATCTTCCCCGTTCCAGGATGTATTGAGTATCTGGTTTTATGAGCTTCTCTAAGTACCATTTCTCTCATATCTCCAAATTTTGGTACCCAAATCCTTTCAGCCCTATACCGGGTTCCGTCTTCCCGAATATTAAGATGTTTCTCCGATCCTTTGGGTATTTCATCCTTTAAATTTCCCTCTTTTAAAACTCCTTGTTGCGCCTCCTTTATTTGAGTAGTAAGGTTATTATGAATCATTATATTCATAGATTTTACTCGAATGGGTTCTCTGTCCTTCCTGCTCAAGGCATCGGCTACCACATTTGCCTTCCCCGGGTGGTAACGAATCTCAAAGTCGTAATCATTCAATAATTCAATCCACCTACGCTGCCTCATATTCAGTTGTTTCTGATTAAATATGTGTTGAAGACTTTTGTGGTCAGTATATATAATACTTTTGACCCCATATAAGTAGTGCCTCCAAGTCTTTAATGCAAAAACAACCGCGCCTAATTCCAAATCATGCGTCGTATAATTTTGTTCGTGAATCTTCAATTGTCTAGACGCATAAGCAATCACCTTCGTTCGTTGCATTAATACACAACCGAGACCTTGCTTTGATGCGTCACAATAAATCACAAAATCATCATTCCCTTCAGGCAATGACAATATAGGTGCCGTAGTTAGCTTTTTCTTCAATAACTGAAACGCTTTCTCTTGTTCATCATTCCATTCAAATTTCTTCCCTTTATGCGTTAATGCAGTCAAGGGTTTTGCTATTCTGGAAAAGTCTTGGATGAACCTTCTGTAGTAACCAGCTAGTCCTAAAAACTGGCGTATATGTTTCAGAGTTTTCGGGGTTTCCCACTTTTCAACAGTTTCTATCTTTGCTGGATCCACCTTAATACCTTCTTTGTTCACTATGTGACCGAGGAATTGAACTTCTTCAAACCAAAATGCACACTTTGAAAACTTAGCGTACAATTCTTCCTTCCTCAATACTTCTAACACCTTTCTCAAATGTTCACCGTGTTCTTGGTCATTCTTTGAGTAAATAAGTATGTCATCAATGAAAACAATGACAAACTTGTCAAGGTATGGTCCACACACTCGGTTCATAAGGTCCATGAACACAGCTGGTGCATTAGTTAAACCAAACGGCATGACCATAAACTCGTAATGACCGTAACGTGTTCTGAAAGCAGTCTTTGGAATATCATCTTCTTTCACCCGCATTTGATGATACCCGGAACGTAAGTCAATCTTTGAATAAACAGACGAGCCTTGTAGTTGATCAAATAAGTCGTCGATTCTCGGTAGTGGGTAGCGGTTCTTGATGGTAAGTTTGTTCAACTCTCGGTAGTCGATACACAACCTGAATGTACCATCTTTCTTCTTGACAAACAAAACAGGAGCTCCCCACGGTGATGTGCTTGGTCGAATGAAACCACGCTCTAAAAGTTCTTGTAATTGGCTTTGCAGTTCTTTCATCTCGCTGGGTGCGAGTCTGTAATGAGCACGAGCTATTGGTGCAGCTCCTGGTACAAGATCTATTTGAAATTCAACGGATCGATGTGGGGGTAATCCCGGTAATTCTTTCAGAAATACATCGGGAAATTCTTTTGCAATGGGAACATCATTGATGCTCTTTTCTTCAGTTTGTACTTTCTCGACGTGTGCTAGAACAGCATAGCAACCTTTTCTTATTAGTTTTTGTGCCTTCAAATTACTAATAAGATGTAGCTTCGTGTTGCCCTTTTCTCCGTACACCATTAAGGGTTTTCCTTTTTCTCGTATAATGCGAATTGCATTTTTGTAACAAACGATCTCTGCTTTCACTTCTTTCAACCAGTCCATACCGATTATCACATCAAAACTCCCTAACTCTACTGGTATCAAATCAATCTTAAATGTTTCGCTAACCAGTTTAATTTCTCGATTCCGACATATATTATCTGCTGAAATTAATTTACCATTTGCTAATTCGAGTAAAAATTTACTATCCAAAGGCATCAATGAACAACTTAATTTAGCACAAAAATCTCTACTCATATAGCTTCTATCCGCACCCGAATCAAATAAAACGTAAGCAGATTTATTGTCAATAAGAAACGTACCCGTAACAAGCTCCGGGTCTTCCTGTGCCTCTGCCGCATTAATATTGAAAACTCTTCCGCGGCCTTGTCCATTCGTGTTCTCCTGGTTCGGGCAATTTCTAATAATGTGGCCCGGTTTTCCACATTTATAACAAACTACATTTGCATAACTTGCTCCGACACTACTTGCTCCGCCATTACTCGTTCCGACACCATTTGTTCCTTTCGTTCTATTAACCCCTGGTCCGTAGACCTCACACTTCGCCGCGCTATGACCATTTCTTTTACACTTGTTGCAAAATTTGGTGCAGAACCCCGAGTGATACTTTTCACACCTTTGGCATAGCTGCTTCTGATTGTTGTTGTTGTTGCGATTATTATTGTTGTTGGGATGATTGTTGTAGTTGCTGTTGTTGTTGTTGTTGTTGTTGTTGGGCCGTTTGTTGTAGTTGCGATTGATGTTGCGATTGTTGGGATAATTGTTGCGATTATTGTTGTAATTGCTGTTGTTATTGTATTGGTGATTCTTATCACCGTTTTCCTCCCACTTTCTTTTGACTTGCTTCACATTGGCCTCTTCAGCAGTCTGTTCTTTAATTCTTTCTTCAATCTGGTTCACTAGTTTGTGAGCCATTCTACATGTCTGTTGTATGGAGGCGGGCTCGTGTGAACTTATATCTTCTTGGATTCTTTCCGGTAATCCTTTCACAAACGCGTCGATCTTCTCTTCCTCATCTTCGAATGCTCTCGGACACAATAGGCACAATTCTGTGAATCGTCTTTCGTACGTGGTAATATCAAATCCTTGGGTTCGTAACCCTCTAAGTTCTGTCTTGAGCTTATTGACCTCGGTTCTGGGACGGTACTTCTCGTTCATCAAGTGCTTGAATGCTGACCACAGTAGTGCGTACGCATCGTCTTGTCCCACTTGCTCTAGATAGGTATTCCACCATGTTAACGCAGAACCTGTGAAGGTATGCGTAGCGTACTTCACTTTTTCCTCTTCAGTACACTTACTTATGGCAAACACCGATTCGACCTTCTCGGTCCACCGTTTCAATCCGATCGGTCCTTCGGTTCCATCAAATTCCAAAGGTTTGCAGGCAGTGAATTCTTTGTAGGTGCATCCTACACGATTTCCTGTACTGCTAGATCCAAGGTTATTGTTGGTATGTAGTGCAGCCTGTACTGCGGCTATGTTTGAAGCTAGAAAAGTACGGAATTCCTCTTCATTCATATTTGTAACATCCCGCCTTTTTCCGTTAAATTTATTTTTAACACCGTCTTTTTTTTTAAATAATACCTTTCGTTATTTAAATTCGTAGTTTCCGTTGACTAACGTTCATAATAATTCCGTCATTTAATTATAACATCTCTCGTTAACTTACGTTTTAAAAATATTCGATCGGTTAAATCCCGCACCCGCTTCTAAACTCGAGGGACTAAAATTGACACGGGGCAAACTAGTTGACTAGGTCAACTAGTCCACCCCAATCACCACCATTCAATCACCTCCATCTCTCTCTCTTTCTCTCTAGCAAGAACACACACACAAACACCCAATTCAATCATTCATCATCTAAATTCGATCTAGGAGGCTTACAACAAAACAAATTACATATTTGGAATCCTCTCTTCATCCTCTACAATTTGATACCAACTTCATCTCGTTTGGGTAACTTTCTAAAAACTCTAGATTTCTATAAATTCGTGTTTTTAACTTGAAATTGTGTTAGTTAGTGTCTATGGCTCGTGTCTAGCATGAATATATGTTTTGTTTGCTCGATTGTTGATTTGAGTAACTAGTTTGAACTTTTGAAGTGGGTTAGCTTAATCTTTGATTTTGGATGATTAAAAGTTGTTTAATTGTTAAAGTTCATGTTTTAATTGTGTTACTAGTATCACTAGCTTCGTTTTGATGCGTAGGTTGATTAAGAAAACTTCAAAAACATGAATATTGATTTTTGTGGATTTTGGTTAGGGTTTGATAGACTTAAAACGAGCTTTTGATGCTTTGAATGTCGTGAAATGTTATTTGTGAGTGTTTAGTTGTAATGTATGTTTCATTACCTTCAAAACGGCATATCATACATGTAAATTGGTTGCCCGAATCATGAAATGCGTTTTACAAACTTGAAACTTTGATTATGAACGTTTAATGCGGTTTTGGGTTGTTGTAAGTGTTGAATTTCTTGATGAAATGTGTCTAGGTGTTTTCCTCGTCAAATTACCTTTCCGATGATATAAGATACATGTTCTAATTGTTTGCGGATCATAAGATGTGGTTATTTGGTTTTAGCTCGTGCATACTTTGAAAAACAGAAAAGTGTCTGCCCAGATGGTGGCGCGGCGCGCCCCATCCCCGCGCGGCGCGCGGATTGGCCTGGCCAGATTCTGCTTTGTTTGGCGCATTTCACGCGAAATGTTTGACTAGCTATCGACCTCCGATTCACATGAAACTTGTTTTAATATACTTGTATATGAATATTTAGCATAGAAAAATAGTTCGGGACCCGACCCGAACGCGTTGACTTTTTCGTTGACTTTGACCAAGTTTGACTTTTAGTCAAACTTAACCAAACTTTTATACAATCATTCTAACATGTTTTTATACTTGTTTCTTGTATGAAACTTGACAACGTGATTCACATGCTATACTTAATCGAGTCGTAACGAGCCATAGGACTAATTGAACACATTTCACCCGACCTTGTGTCGTAACCGGTTAATTGATATAACTTACTTGTTTAGGTCAAGGCTAAGCAACTTTCATGCACACGTTTACTTGTTGAAGTACTTTATTAACTCTTGCACTCAAGGTGAGATCATAGTCCCACTTTTTACTCTTTTGAACTTACTTTTGGGATGAGAAAACATAAACGATTCTTTTGAACTAAGTGAACACAAGAACGGGAAAACAAACATTCTACATACGAGTTTAGAACGAAAATCCTCAATCCGATTATCATTAGTTACATCAGATGGTGTAAGCGAGAACTTATGTTATATGGCCATATGGGTTTGACAAACCCTCATTCAAACGGTTCGCTACCGTTTACGAATGAAATATATTTTCGGGAACAGTGTTGTTCTAGCACTAATTGATGGGGTATTCAACGGACGGAACGTTAAGCTTTGATAATTGGGTGCTCGTGAATATTAACTTTTAGAATGTACTACTATTATTTCAACTTTGCAAATCTTGTGGTTCGACTTACTTTACTTTTACTCACTTACTTAAACCTATGATTTCACCAACGTTTTTGCGTTGACAGATTCTTCTATGTTTTCTCAGGTTTTCACATGGCTATTTGTTACACGCTTCCGCACTCTTTGATTACTTGATTGGAGTCTACCATGCATGCATACGCTAGGGATAGCATTTTTGGATTCAAACTTTTGTCTACTTACTTACGCTATTTATAGCAACTGTGGTTTCAAACTAATTATGTCGCAAGTTATTTCATTTATACTTTATGACTTTTGTAAACTTAGACTTGTTGTCGATCCGTTTGTTAAACTAAACTTTGTACCTTTCAAATGAACGCGACATAATTTTGGTCAAACGAGTCTCATATAGGGACTACGACCACGTAACGGGACCTAAGTTAACGACGCCGTCAATAACGGTTTTGGTCGGGTCGTTACAATATTCACGGTGTGTCGAGTAGTCGGTGCCATTTCCTTCAAAATAGTCAAATGGAACAAGTTAATCATACAGAATATTAAGAGTAGTTAATAGTATTTCGTAGCATAATATGAACTCATTTATAAAAGTTTTTTCTTCATATTAGCGTTTTATAAGTTTAAATTCGAGTAGTACCTACCCGTTAAGTTCATACTTAGTAGCTAATATACAATTCAACTACTACAATTCTATATGAAAAACTGATTATAATAATATGTCGCGTTCAAACTTTTACACAATATTTTACAAACTTACAATACTGCTTATTTTACATATAGCATGAAATATAGCACACAATAAATTTGATACAAGATAGTTGTGAAGATAATTCTAGCTAGTACACAAGTCGTTCAGCAAAGGCAATAAAGACACGTAATTCATACGTCCAGAAACAAGTCATGCATTCTGGTTTTACTAGGATTACTTCCCATCCTTGGTCTTGTGGAACATAACCGTTATGGCCATTGATAAGACATTTGTGTTGTAACGTCGTCAAAGGGACGAGGGTTACGTAATGTCCAACAGTCCCGTAACAATCTAAAAACCTCATTTCTTACCCCAATTACCGACTTCGTCACTTGTGGGAACGTTTTGTTTAATAGTTGTAGCCCGATGTTCTTGTTCTCACTTTGGTGAGAAGCGAACATTACTAATCCGTAAGCATAACATGCTTCTTTATATTGCATGTTAGCCGCTTTTTCTAAATCACGAAGTCCAATATTCGGATATATTGAGTCAAAATAATTTCTTAACCCGTTGCGTAAAATAGCATTTGGGTTCCCCGCAATATATGCGTCAAAGTAAACACATCGTAACTTATGGGTTTCCCAATGTGATATCCCCCATCTTTCAAACGAAAGTCTCTTATAAACCAAGACATTCTTGGAACGTTCTTCGAATGTCTTACAAACTGATCTCACCTTAAATAGTTGTGCCGAGGAATTCTGGCCGACTCTAGACAAGATTTCATCAATCATGTCTCCGGGTAGGTCTCTTAAAATATTGGGTTGTCTATCCATTTTGTGTTTTTAAACTGTAAAATAGACAAGAGTTAGATTCATAAAAAAAAATACTTATTAATACAAGCAATTTTTACATATATCATAAAGCATAAGCACACTATATTACATATATTACACCACACGAATACAACTATCTTATTCTGACTCGCTTGTTTCTTCTTCTTCGGTTTTGGTTCGTTTTGCCAAGTTTCTAGGGATATATGATGTTCCCCTAATACTAACTGTCGTTTTCCACAACGGTTTAGAAAAACCTGGTGGTTTAGAGGTTCCCGGGTCATTGTTACAACTTAAGGCCTTCGGGGGTTGACGATACATATAAAGTTCATCGGGGTTGGAATTAGATTTCTCTATTTTTATGCCCTTTCCCTTATTATTTTCTTTTGCCTTTTTAAATTCAGTTGGGGTAATTTCTATAACATCATCGGAATTCTCGTCGGAATCCGATTCATCGGAGAATTGGTAATCCTCCCAATATTTTGCTTCCTTGGCGGAAACACCATTGACCATAATTAACCTTGGTCGGTTGGTTGAGGATTTTCTTTTACTTAACCGTTTTATTATTTTCCCCACCGGTTCTACTTCTTCATCCGGTTCCGATTCTTCTTCCGGTTCCGATTCTTCTTCCGGTTCTGACTCTTCTTCCGGTTCCTCTTCGGGAACTTGTGAATCAGTCCACGAATCATTCCAATTTACATTTGACTCTTCATTATTATTAGGTGAGTCAATGGGACTTGTTCTAGAGGTAGACATCTATCACATAATATCAAACGCGTTAAGAGATTAATATATCACATAATATTCACATGTTAAAAATATATAATTTCCAACAAAATTTGTTAAGCAATCATTTTTCAAGTAAACACGGTCGAAGTCCAGACTCACTAATGCATCCTAACAAACTCGATAAGACACACTAATGCAAAATTCTGGTTCTCTAAGACCAACGCTCTGATACCAACTGAAATGTCCCGTTCTTATTGATTAAAAACGTTCCATATTAATTGATTTCGTTGCGAGGTTTTGACCTCTATATGAGACATTTTTCAAAGACTGCATTCATTTTAAAACAAACCATAACCTTTATTTCATCAATAAAGGTTTAAAAAGCTTTACGTAGATTATCAAATAATGATAATCTAAAATATCCTGTTTACACACGACCATTACATAATGGTTTACAATACAAATATGTTACAACAAAATAAGTTTCTTGAATGCAGTTTTTACACAATATCATACAAGCATGGACTCCAAATCTCGTCCTTATTTAAGTATGCGACAGCGGAAGCTCTTAATAATCACCTGAGAATAAACATGCTTAAAACGTCAACAAAAATGTTGGTGAGTTATAGGTTTAACCTATATATATCAAATCATAATAATAGACCACAAGATTTCATATTTCAATACACATCCCATACATAGAGATAAAAATCATTCATATGGTGAACACCTGGTAACCGACATTAACAAGATGCATATATAAGAATATCCCCATCATTCCGGGACACCCTTCAGATATGATATAAATTTCGAAGTACTAAAGCATCCGGTACTTTGGATGGGGCTTGTTGGGCCCGATAGATCTATCTTTAGGATTCGCGTCAATTAGGGTATCTGTTTCCTAATTCTTAGATTACCAGACTTAATAAAAAGGGGCATATTCGATTTCGATAATTCAACCATAGAATGTAGTTTCACGTACTTGTGTCTATTTTGTAAATCATTTATAAAACCTGCATGTATTCTCATCCCAAAAATATTAGATTTTAAAAGTGGGACTATAACTCACTTTCACAGATTTTTACTTCGTCGGGAAGTAAGACTTGGCCACTGGTTGATTCACGAACCTATAACAATATATACATATATATCAAAGTATGTTCAAAATATATTTACAACACTTTTAATATATTTTGATGTTTTAAGTTTATTAAGTCAGCTGTCCTCGTTAGTAACCTACAACTAGTTGTCCACAGTTAGATGTACAGAAATAAATCGATAAATATTATCTTGAATCAATCCACGACCCAGTGTATACGTATCTCAGTATTGATCACAACTCAAACTATATATATTTTGGAATCAACCTCAACCCTGTATAGCTAACTCCAACATTCACATATAGAGTGTCTATGGTTGTTCCGAAATATATATAGATGTGTCGACATGATAGGTCGAAACATTGTATACGTGTCTATGGTATCTCAAGATTACATAATATACAATACAAGTTGATTAAGTTATAGTTAGAATAGATTTGTTACCAATTTTCACGTAGCTAAAATGAGAAAAATTATCCAATCTTGTTTTACCCATAACTTCTTCATTTTAAATCCGTTTTGAGTGAATCAAATTGCTATGGTTTCATATTGAACTCTATTTTATGAATCTAAACAGAAAAAGTATAGGTTTATAGTCGTAAAAATAAGTTACAAGTCATTTTATAAAGGTAGTCATTTCAGTCGAAAGAACGACGTCTAGATGACCATTTTAGAAAACATACTTCCACTTTGAGTTTAACCATAATTTTTGGATATAGTTTCATGTTCATAATAAAAATCATTTTCCCAGAATAACAACTTTTAAATCAAAGTTTATCATAGTTTTTAATTAACTAACCCAAAACAGCCCGCGGTGTTACTACGACGGCGTAAATCCGGTTTTACGGTGTTTTTCGTGTTTCCAGGTTTTAAATCATTAAGTTAGCATATCATATAGATATAGAACATGTGTTTAGTTGATTTTAAAAGTCAAGTTAGAAGGATTAACTTTTATTTGCGAACAAGTTTAGAATTAACTAAACTATGTTCTAGTGATTACAAGTTTAAACCTTTAAATAAGATAGCTTTATATGTATGAATCGAATGATGTTATGAACATCATTACTACCTTAAGTTCCTTGGATAAACCTACTGGAAAAGAGAAAATTGGATCTAGCTTCAACGGATCCTTGGATGGCTCGAAGTTCTTGAAGCAGAATCATGACACGAAAACAAGTTCAAGTAAGATCATCACTTGAAATAAGATTGTTATAGTTATAGAAATTGAACCAAAGTTTGAATATGATTATTACCTTGTATTAGAATGATAACCTACTGTAAGAAACAAAGATTTCTTGAGGTTGGATGATCACCTTACAAGATTGGAAGTGAGCTAGCAAACTTGAAAGTATTCTTGATTTTATGAAACTAGAACTTTTGGAATTTATGAAGAACACTTAGAACTTGAAGATAGAACTTGAGAGAGATTAATTATATGAATAAAATTGAAGAATGAAAGTGTTTGTGTGTTTTTGGTCGTTGGTGTATGGATTAGATATAAAGGATATGTAATTTTGTTTTCATGTAAATAAGTCATGAATGATTACTCATATTTTTGTAATTTTATGAGATATTTCATGCTAGTTGCCAAATGATGGTTCCCACATGTGTTAGGTGACTCACATGGGCTTCTAAGAGCTGATCATTGGAGTGTATATACCAATAGTACATACATCTAAAAGCTGTGTATTGTACGAGTACGAATACGGGTGCATACGAGTAGAATTGTTGATGAAACTGAACGAGGATGTAATTGTAAGCATTTTTGTTAAGTAGAAGTATTTTGATAAGTGTATTGAAGTCTTTAAAAAGTGTATGAATACATATTAAAACACTACATGTATATACATTTTAACTGAGTCGTTAAGTCATCGTTAGTCGTTACATGTAAGTGTTGTTTTGAAACCTTTAGGTTAACGATCTTGTTAAATGTTGTTAACCCAATGTTTATAATATCAAATGAGATTTTAAATTATTATATTATCATGATATTATCATGTATGAATATCTCTTAATATGATATATATACATTAAATGTCTTTACAACGATAATCGTTACATATATGTCTCGTTTAAAAATCATTAAGTTAGTAGTCTTGTTTTTACATATGTAGTTCATTGTTAATATAATTAATGATATGTTTACTTTTCATAGTATCATGTTAACTATATATATATCCATATATATGTCATCATATAGTTTTTACAAGTTCTAACGTTCGTGAATCACCGGTCAACTTGGGTGGTCAATTGTCTATATGAAACATATTTCAATTAATCAAGTCTTAACAAGTTTGATTGCTTAACATGTTGGAAACATTTAATCATGTAAATATCAATCTCAATTAATATATATATAAACATGGAAAAGTTTGGGTCACTACAGTACCTACCCGTTAAATAAATTTCGTCCCGAAATTTTAAGCTGTTGAAGGTGTTGACGAATCTTCTGGAAATAGATGCGGGTATTTCTTCTTCATCTGATCTTCACGCTCCCAGGTGAACTCAGGTCCTCTACGAGTATTCCATCGAACCTTAACAATTGGTATCTTGTTTTGCTTAAGTCTTTTAACCTCACGATCCATTATTTCGACGGGTTCTTCGATGAATTGAAGTTTTTCGTTGATTTGGATTTCATCTAACAGAATAGTGAGATCTTCTTTAGCAAAACATTTCTTCAAATTCGAGACGTGGAAAGTGTTATGTACAGCCGCGAGTTGTTGAGGTAACTCAAGTCGGTAAGCTACTGGTCCGACACGATCAATAATCTTGAATGGTCCAATATACCTTGGATTTAATTTCCCTCGTTTACCAAATCGAACAATGCCTTTCCAAGGTGCAACTTTAAGCATGACCATCTCTCCAATTTCAAATTCTATATCTTTTCTTTTAATGTCAGTGTAGCTCTTTTGTCGACTTTGGGCGGTTTTCAACCGTTGTTGAATTTGGATGATCTTCTCGGTAGTTTCTTGTATAATCTCCGGACCCGTAATCTGTCTATCCCCCACTTCACTCCAACAAATTGGAGACCTGCACTTTCTACCATAAAGTGCTTCAAACGGTGCCATCTCAATGCTTGAATGGTATCTGTTGTTGTAGGAAAATTCTGCTAATGGTAGATGTCGATCCCAACTGTTTCCGAAATCAATAACACATGCTCGTAGCATGTCTTCAAGTGTTTGTATCGTCCTTTCGCTCTGCCCATCAGTTTGTGGATGATAGGCAGTACTCATGTCTAGACGAGTTTCTAATGCTTGCTGTAATGTCTGCCAGAATCTTGAAATAAATCTGCCATCCCTATCAGAGATAATAGAGATTGGTATTCCATGTCTGGAGACGACTTCCTTCAAATACAGTCGTGCTAACTTCTCCATCTTGTCATCTTCTCTTATTGGCAGGAAGTGTGCTGATTTGGTGAGACGATCAACTATTACCCAAATAGTATCAAAACCATTTGCAGTCCTTGGCAATTTAGTGATGAAATCCATGGTAATGTTTTCCCATTTCCATTCCGGGATTTCGGGTTGTTGAAGTAGACCTGATGGTTTCTGATGCTCAGCTTTGACCTTAGAACACATCAAACATTCTCCTACGTATTTAGCAACATCGGCTTTCATACCCGGTCACCAAAAATGTTTCTTGAGATCCTTGTACATCTTCCCCATTCCAGGATGTATTGAGTATCTGGTTTTATGAGCTTCTCTAAGTACCATTTCTCTCATATCTCCAAATTTTGGTACCCAAATCCTTTCAGCCCTATACCGGGTTCCGTCTTCCCGAATATTAAGATGTTTCTCCGATCCTTTGGGTATTTCATCCTTTAAATTTCCCTCTTTTAAAACTCCTTGTTGCGCCTCCTTTATTTAAGTAGTAAGGTTATTATGAATCATTATATTCATAGATTTTACTCGAATGGGTTCTCTGTCCTTCCTGCTCAAGGCATCGGCTACCACATTTGCCTTCCCCGGGTGGTAACGAATCTCAAAGTCGTAATCATTCAATAATTCAATCCACCTACGCTGCCTCATATTCAGTTGTTTCTGATTAAATATGTGTTGAAGACTTTTGTGGTCGGTATATATAATACTTTTGACCCCATATAAGTAGTACCTCCAAGTCTTTAATGCAAAAACAACCGCGCCTAATTCCAAATCATGCGTCGTATAATTTTGTTCGTGAATCTTCAATTGTCTAGACGCATAAGCAATCACCTTCGTTCGTTGCATTAATACACAATCGAGACCTTGCTTTGATGCGTCATAATAAATCACAAAATCATCATTCCCTTCAGGCAATGACAATATAGGTGTCGTAGTTAGCTTTTTCTTCAATAACTGAAACGCTTTCTCTTGTTCATCATTCCATTCAAATTTCTTCCCTTTATGCGTTAATGCAGTCAAGGGTTTTGCTATTCTGAAAAAGTCTTGGATGAACCTTCTGTAGTAACCAGCTAGTCCTAAAAACTGGCGTATATGTTTCGGAGTTTTCGGGGTTTCCCACTTTTCAACAGTTTCTATCTTTGCCGGATCCACCTTAATACCTTCTTTGTTCACTATGTGACCGAGGAATTGAACTTCTTCAAACCAAAATGCACACTTTGAAAACTTAGCGTACAATTCTTCCTTCCTCAATACTTCTAACACCTTTCTCAAATGTTCACCGTGTTCTTGGTCATTCTTTGAGTAAATAAGTATGTCATCAATGAAAACAATGACAAACTTGTCAAGGTATGGTCCACACACTCGGTTCATAAGGTCCATGAACACAGCTGGTGCATTAGTTAAACCAAACGGCATGACCATAAACTCGTAATGACCGTAACGTGTTCTGAAAGCAGTCTTTGGAATATCATCTTCTTTCACCCGCATTTGATGATACCCGGAACGTAAGTCAATCTTTGAATAAACAGACGAGCCTTGTAGTTGATCAAATAAGTCGTCGAATAATCGTTCATTTAACCGGACACGGGAATGGATTAATAGTTAATAGACTTATTAAAACAAGGGTGAAATTATGTACAAGGACACTTGGCATAATTGTTAACAAAATATTAAAACCTTGGGTTACACGCAGTCGATATCCTGGTGTAATTATTTAACAAAGTATTAAAACCTTGTTACAGTTTAAGTCCCCAATTAGTTGGAATATTTGACTTCGGGTATAAGGATAATTTGACGAGGACACTCGCACTTTATATTTATGACTGATGGACTGTTATGGACAAAAACCAGACGGACATATTAAATAATCCAGGACAAAGGACAATTAACCCATGAGAATAAACTAAAAATCAACACGTCAAACATCATGATTACGGAAGTTTAAATAAGCATAATTCCTTTATTTTCATATTTAATTGCACTTCTAATTATCGCACTTTTTAATTATCGCAATTTTAATTATCGCAATTTTATTTATCGCAATTTCATTATCATTATTTACTTTATGCTTTAAATTAAGTTGTATTTATTTTTAATATTTTACATTAGGTTTTAACTGCGACTAAAGTTTTAAAATCGACAAACCGGGCATTAAACGGTAAAAACTCCCCCTTTATATTAATAATATTACTTATATATATATTTGTATTTTTATAAAGTAAAACTAATATAGCGTTAAGCTTTGTTTAAAAGATTTCCCTGTGGAACGAACCGGACTTACTAAAAACTACACTACTGTACGATTAGGTACACTACCTATAAGTGTTGTAGCAAGGTTTAAGTACATCCATTCTATAAATAAATAAATATCTTGTGTAAAATTGTATCGTATTTAATAGTTTTTCCTAGTAAAATATAAGCTATTTCATATACACCTCGCATAACATCAAGTATTTTTGGCGCCGCTGCCGGGGAATACACTCTTGCTTAAACGCCGGAAGCGCAACGCTAATATATATATAAAAAAAAGATTTTTATTAATTTTTTTAGTTTACTTTTATAAAAATAGGTTTTTGTAAAAATACGTTTTAAATATTTGAAAATATAAAAAGAAAAACAAAAATATAAATATTTTTAAGAGTTTGTTAAATATATAAGTTTTATAAAGTTTCTTTATTTTTATTTTAGTTTGTAAAAATATAAATTTTATTTAAATATTTTGTTTTAATATAAATCAAAACAGCAAAACAGAAAGAAAAAAAAAAAAAGAAGATAACTCTCGGCCTGGTACTTAGCAGCCCAGACCGTGGCCTAAAAACAAAGCTCATGCGATCGCATGAGCCCGAAGGCAAAATCTCATGCGATCGCATGAGAGTGTCTGACACGCCAACTGTTGCCCTAAATCAGCATTAATTACGGAGTTTATTTATATTATTTTTACTTTAACCCTAATTAGGTTATATTAATTTATTATTTAGTTTTAGTTTTTATTTTTAATTTGTATTATTTAGTTTAATTAGTTTAAATAATTTATAAAATTAATAGTTTTATTAAATAAAAAATATAAAAATAATATTTTTATAAAAATTGTACTTTTTACAACTTTAAGTATATTTTTATATTTTTTATTTATTCGTTTTAGCGTAATATTTGTATTTTTCGTTCGTATTTAGTTTTAAGACATAGTTTTTGCCATAGTTATTTTTATTTCTAGATTTTTAGGCTTCGCCGTAAAATTCCTTAAATGCTTTTTCTTTAAACTAAGATTTAGGTGCTTTAGAATTTTGCGACGCTGTTTTTATATTTTAGTATCTTTTTAAGTTATTGCCATTTGGGATATAGTATTTCTTTTGAGCTTTAATATTTTAAGACGCAACTTTTAATTCTTAGTTTTTAGTTCCTTTTTAAGTTTCGACGCGCTACTTTCTTATTTTTATTTTTCAATGCCTATTATTTTTCGCCTTTTTATTTTTCGACGTTTTTCGACGCGCTCTTTTTCTTTCTTATTTCTCGACATTCTAGTTTTTAGGACTTAGAATTTTCTCTATTTCTTATCTAAATTTCTTAAATTTCAACGAAAAATTATTTTAAGCGGTTAAATTGATTGACATCAAAATTTTCTGGTTCGTAGTAATAGTTAGATTTGTACGTGGACCGGGTTATTGGAGCCAAACAGTACTCAATTATATTGAGACCAAACGAATTCTGCCCCTCTGCTGCATCTTTTGGCTATTCGAAACGTGGGCAAAATCAGAAAAGTCTATTAATTGGATAACTTATATAATTTTTCTTTCTTTTTAAAAACTAATAGGATATTCAGTGAATGCACCAAGCAAAACGTTCACCACCTTTTGTGCGTTCACCACCTGTAACTCGATCAAGACATCTAGCAAATATTGTCGCCGTTGATTTTTCTTTAGAATCGTCATCCAGTCGACCAAGTACTCCAATTCAAATTTCCGATAATCCATTTTTTGAACCCGACCTCACAATTGAGAATCCGGAGAATATTCAGGGACGATTCATAGATCCTGAACCATTAATTTTTCCTCCGGAACCACCAATCATTCAAACAGAGATTGTTGAGGAACCAACCATTAAATCAGAATCCTATAGTGATTCAGATTCAACAAATTCAATTATGGAGAATCTGAAACCTTTAAGTATGGAAGACCGAATAAGAGCTAAACACACTGGCCAAGGTCACGCAATTACTCATCCAGACATTAATGCGCCAGATTATGAAATCAAAGGACAAATTCTACACATGGTGACTAATCAATGCCAATTTAGTGGTGCGCCGAAGGAAGATCCAAATGAACATCTTCGTACCTTTAATAGGATCTGCACTCTATTTAAAATAAGAGAAGTGGAGGATGAACAGATATATCTTATGTTATTTCCCTGAACTTTAAAGGGAGAAGCCAAAGATTGGTTGGAATCGTTACCTGAAGGGGCGATTGATACATGGGACGTTTTAGTTGAAAATTTTCTTAAACAATTCTTTCCGGCATCTAAAGCCGTAAGACTTCAAGGAGAAATTGTTACGTTCACACAGAAGCCAAATGAAACTATATATGAGGCATGGACAAGATTTGGAAAGTTATTGAGAGGATGTCCGCAACATGGTTTAGACACTTGTCAAATAGTACAAATATTCTACCAAGGATGCGACATCACTACAAGGAAATGTAACATCCGTGTTACATCCGTCCCACATCGGTTGGAGAGGGGAACGAAGCATGCCTTATAAGGGTGTGGAGACCTTTCCTAGCATGACGCGTTTTGGGACCACAAGCGCAGCAGATCCCATGAGAACTCTGCAGTTAAGCGTGCTCAGGCGAGAGCACTACCAGGATGGGTGACCTCCTGGGAAAGTGCTCATCGTGTTTGGTCGCCAAGAAAAATCCGTGAGCAACCTACGGGGGAGACAAGGGTACGTCCCTATCTCTGCAAAGCGGACAATATCATGCTACGGGGAACGTTTTACCTGGGGTGTTACAGAATGGTATCAGAGCCAGGCCCCGGACCAAACGTGCACAGCGAGGACGCTGTGTCCCATTAGGGGGGAGGATTGTAACATCCGTGTTACATCCGTCCCACATCGGTTGGAGAGGGGAACGAAGCATGCCTTATAAGGGTGTGGAGACCTTTCCTAGCATGACGCGTTTTGGGACCACAAGCGCAGCAGATCCCATGAGAACTCTGCAGTTAAGCGTGCTCAGGCGAGAGCACTACCAGGATGGGTGACCTCCTGGGAAAGTGCTCGTCGTGTTTGGTCGCCAAGAAAAAATCCGTGAGCAACCTACGGGGGAGACAAGGGTACGTCCCTATCTCTGCAAAGCGGACAATATCATGCTACGGGGAACGTTTTACCTGGGGTGTTACAGGAAAGACATAGACATAGCAGCTGGTGGTTCCATTATGAAGAAAACAGAAACTGACGCTTATAAAATTATTGATAACACTGCTTCCCACTCACATGAGTGGCACCAAGAAAAAGATATCGTTAGATCATCTAAAGCAGCTAGAGTCGATTCTAGCCATGACTTAGATTCCATTTCTGCAAAGATAGATGCTGTCGAGAGACGAATGGAAAAGATGACTAAAGATATTCACTCAATACGAATTAATTGTGAGCAGTGTGGAGGACCACATTTGACAAAAGATTGTCTCAGTATTGAACTAACAATGGAACAAAGGGAGAATGTTTCATATCTAAACCAAAGGCCTGGAAATAATTATCAGAATAATTATCAACCGCCAAGACCAATTTACAATCAAAACCAAAATTATAATCGAAATGTTCCATACAACAACCAACAAGGACCTAGAAATCAACAAGTATCCAATAATACTTACAATCAGCAAAGACCTAATTTTCAAAACAAACCACCACAAACCGATGATAAAAAGCCAAATTTAGAAGATATGATAACGAAGCTAGTTGAATCTCAAACACAGTTTTTCACATCTCAGAAACAAACCAATGAACAAAATGCTCAAGCATTTAGAAATCAACAAGCTTCTATTCAAAATCTGGAACAAGAAGTAAGTAACCTAGCAAGGTTAATAGGTGAAAGAAAACCGGGAAGTCTACCTAGTGATACAAATGCTAACCCCCGGAATGAAACAGCTAAAGCCATTACCACAAAAAGTGGTATTACACTTAAACCACCTGAAATACCTATAATTTCTGATGAAACTATTCCTACTCCACAAGAACCACAACCTGAACAAGATAAGGAAACAGAACCAGTAGTTGAAAAGGTTAATGAAGATAACACAGTTAAGGCTAAACCTTATGTTAAATCATACCAACCACCACTTCCTTACCCAAGTAAAATGAGAAAAGAAAGACTTGAAGCCGAGCAATCCAAATTCTTGGATATGTTTAAACAGATAAATGTAAATCTTCCTTTAATTGATGTGATTTCAGGAATGCCTAGATATGCTAAATTTCTGAAAGATCTAATCTCGAATAGAAAGAAAATGGAAGAACTCTCGGCTGTTACTATGAATGCTAATTGTTCAGCAGTGCTGTTGAATAAGATACCAGAAAAACTATCTGATCCAGAAAGTTTCACAATTCCATGTTTTCTGGGTAGTCTTAGTTCAATAGAAGCATTGGCAGACTTAGGTGCTAGTATAAATTTAATGCCGTATTCACTATACGCTAAACTAGACCTTGGAGAATTGAAACCAACACGAATAAGCATACAACTAGCCGATAGATCAGTAAAATATCCTAGAGGGATAATGGAGAACATGCTAGTTAAAGTTGGTACTTTAGTATTTCCAGTAGATTTTGTTGTTCTGGACATGAAAGAAGATTCTCAAGTTCCTCTCATATTAGGAAGACCATTCTTAAACACGGCTAAAGCAATGACAGACGTGTTTGGTAAGAAATTGACCCTAAGTATAGAGGACGAGAGTGTTACCTTTTCAGTTGATAGAGCAATGCAACAACCGCAATCTGCATATGATACATGTTATTATATTCAAACTATAGAATCACATGCAGAATTGTTAGAAGAATTTCCAGAATTACAAGGAACAGGAGAATGTTCTTTAGGAGAAGGAACTGAACCAATTGATGAAACTGAAATGTTAGCTACACTTATGGCTAATGGATATGAACCAACAACAGAAGAAATTCAAATGCTAAAAGAAGAAGACAGATATCGATATAAATCATCGATAGAAGAACCACCGACATTAGAGTTAAAGCCACTTCCAAATCATTTGGAATATGCTTATTTACATGGTGAATCTGAATTACCTATAATAATATCGTCTTCTCTTACTGAAAATGAAAAATCTCAACTCATTTCTATGTTAAAAGCTCATAAACCAGCTATTGCATGGAAGATTCATGATATTAAAGGAATAAGTCCTTCGTATTGCACACATAAAATCCTTATGGAAGAAGGTCATAAAAAGTATGTGCAACGCCAACGAAGACTAAATCCTAATATGCAAAATGTTGTTAAGAAAGAAATTATTAAACTGCTAGATGCAGGTTTAATTTATTCAATTTCTGATAGTCCATGGGTAAGCCCAGTTCAATGTGTTCCTAAGAAGGGTGGCATGACTGTCATCACAAATGAGAAAAATGAGCTTATTCCGACTAGGACTATAACAGGATGGCGTGTATGGATGGATTATAGAAAATTAAATGACGCCACCAGAAAAGATCACTTTCCCTTACCTTTCATTGATCAAATGTTGGAAAGATTAGCCGGAAATAGTTACTATTATTTTCTTGATGGTTTTTTCGAATATTTTCAAATTTCAATAGCACCCGAGGACCAAGAAAAAACCACGTTCACGTGCCCTTATGGTACTTTTGCTTATAAACGCATGCCATTTGGACTTTGCAACGCCCCTGCAACCTTTCAAAGGTGCTTGATGGCGATTTTTCACGACATGATAGAAGAATGCATGGAAGTTTTCATGGATGACTTTTCAGTCTTCGGTGATACTTTTGAATCATGTCTAGTTAATCTTGAACGAATGCTTATTAGATGTGAACAATCAAATATAGTTCTTAATTGGGAAAAATGCCATTTCATGGTTAAAGAAGGCATCGTTCTTGGACATAAAATTTCAAAGGAAGGAATTGAAGTAAATAGAGCTAAAGTAGATGTAATTGCTAAACTTCCACATCCCACCAATGTTAGAGGAGTTAGGAGTTTTCTAGGGCATACCAGTTTTTACCGATGTTTCATAAAAGATTTTTCTAAAATTGCCACTCCTATGAATAAACTCCTAGAAAAGGATGCTCCATTCATCTTTTCAGATGAATGTATCAAATCTTTTAATATTCTTAAAGAAAAACTCACTAATACGCCGATCATGATAACACCAAATTGGAATCTACCATTTGAACTTATGTGCGATGCAAGTGATTTTGCAATGGGAGCCGTTTTAGGACAAAGGATTAAAAAACAATTTCAACCTATTTATTATGCTAGTAAGACGTTACAAGGAGCACAAACGAATTACACAACTACTGACAAAGAACTCCTTGCTATTGTCTTTGCTTTTGACAAATTTCGTTCATATCTCGTTCTAGCTAAAACGGTGGTCTATACTGACCATTCTGCTCTTAGATACCTATTTTCGAAACAAGATGCTAAACCACGATTAATCCGTTGGATCTTACTCCTACAAGAGTTTGATATTGAAATCCGAGAAAAAAGATGAGCAGAAAATCTCGCCGCTGATCATCTTTCTCGTCTTGAAAATTCCGAATTAGAAGTTCTAAATGAATCGGCCATACAAGACAACTTTCCTGATGAATATCTATTGAAGATAGATTATAATGAAATTCCATGGTTTGCAGACTATGCAAACAACTTAGTATGTGGATTCCTTGAAAAAGGATTGTCGTACCAAAAACGAAAGAAATTCTTTAGTGATATAAAACACTATTTCTGGGAAGATCCACATTTGTTTAAAAGTTGTCCAGATGAAATAATACGCCGATGTGTATTCGGAGATGAAGCTAGTAAAATTTTAAACCATTGTCACACAGGACCAACAGGAGGGCATTATGGGCCTCAACTAACAGCAAGAAAAGTTTACGATGCTGGATTCTATTGGCCTACAATTTACAAAGACGCACACCTTCTTTGCAAATCCTGTGATACTTGTCAAAGGGCAGGAAAAATAAGTCAACGTGATGAAATGCCACAAAATGTCATTCAAGTATGTGAAGTATTTGACATTTGGGGTATTGACTTTATGGGTCCATTTCCAAAATCTCATAATAATCTCTATATTCTCGTTGCCATTGATTATGTATCTAAATGGGCGAAAGCACAAGCTCTCCCGACTAACGATGCACGAGTTGTAGTCAACTTTTTAAAACGTCTTTTTGCAAGGTTCGGAACACCGAAAGCTTTAATAAGTGATCGGGGAACTCATTTATGTAATAATCAACTTGAGAAAGTTCTTAAAAGATATGGAGTAACTCATAAAATCTCCACTGCTTATCATCCACAGATAAGTGGACAAGTTGAAAATACCAACCGAGCATTAAAACGTATTCTAGAGAAAACCGTAGGATCAAATCTGAAGGAATGGTCCATTAAATTGGAGGATGCACTCTGGGCTTTTAGAACAGCCTACAAAACTCCAAATGGAACCACACCTTTTAAACTCGTTTACGGAAAAGCATGTCATCTTCCAGTAGAAATTGAACACAAAGCATTCTGGGCTTTGAAGAAATGTAATCTTGATTTACATGAAGCTGGACGTCTACGATTAAGTCAACTAAACGAATTAGAAGAATTAAGACATGAAGCATACGAAAATTCGTTAATCTATAAAGAAAGAACGAAGAAATGGCATGATAAAAGAATCAGAAGTTCAAAAGAATTTAAAGAAGGAGACAGAGTTCTTCTTTTCAATTCACGATTCAAGCTATTTCCTGGAAAATTGAAATCAAGATGGTCTGGACCATTCATAGTCAAAAGAGTTTTCCCGTACGGAACAGTAGAATTAATAAATTCAAATGGGATTGAATTTAAGGTTAATGGTCACAGAGTTAAACATTACATAGATAGTCCGATGGAAGTTGACAATGAAGTTAATCACAATTTCAACACAACAGCTAACTAAGTGTGGGGAGAATCAAGTCTTTTAAGGATAATATGTATTTCTGTTAGAGTTAGATTTTCTGTTTTCGTGTAGTTCTCGAAAATGGAACCCGAATGGTCTTTCCCTAGCAGACCCTAAAGAACTAGTCTTCTCCCCCCATTCTGAATTTTTATTTTTTTTAGGTTTTACGAGATGAAGACTTCCTGTGAATTAAACCATGGTCTAATGCTACACGCTTTGATCACTAAACATAATAATGACACACTTCCAAGTGAAATAGTATCATTAATCAGAGGCAAATTGGATGGAGTAAGAAAAGAATCCAGATGCAAAAATAATAAGTTACAATTTGGTAAAGGAAAATCAAAATTCGCAGCGAAAAGAAGAGCACGACACCTTGAAAGATGTCACAAATGCGGAAAATGGTCACACGAAGGTAAATGTTCAAATAATCAAACCTATTCAAATACCGAATTTGTTACTCTATGCAGAGACGGACCGTTCATATGTTTAGAAGAAAAAACACTGAATGCTCGAGGTTACGCCTATGTAGCCATGGAAAATCAATTAGTCCGACTATCTTATGAGTGGGCTAGAGCATATCACTAAGAAATATATTTCACATGTAAGTTTGTACAGTTTTCATTTTTATTTTTATTTTTATTTTTAACCTTTTAATAATAAACGCTAATTTAATCGCTATAAAGTATTAAATTGGTATTCAATAAAATTAGGTCTTGCGACCGAAATTATTGATATCATACAAAAATTTATTACATCACTGCGAAATTTACCGTTTATTCTTAAGGTATAAATATCTTTAATCAATCAACCCAAAATATTTCAAAAATTCGTCATGAGTTAAATTAGGTCGTTGAACCGAAATTACTTTACCGAAAAGAGGGGCGTATATTTTTGATAATATTTGATTGATTAAAGTGGGATAAAAGACCAAAAAGATTTTTAATTTTATTTTTACTTTGTTTTTAAAATTAATATTAAAATAATATTGTAAACTTGTTAAAATTAATATATATATTTAAAATTGTAAATATTTGAAAAATTAATATTTTAATATAAGTTTGTATGAAAACAAAAATATAATTTAAGTTTGGTGTGAATTTTTAATATGAAATTTTAATTTTATGCATCTTAAATTTAAGTTTGGTGTGGTTATAAAAAAAAAATTTATTTTATTTCATTAAGTTAAAAATATGATCTTTAAAATTCGTCGTGAGTTGAAGACTAGGTCGTTGAACCGAAATTGCTCTACCCAAGGGAGGGACGAGAACTTTTATTATCATTATTTTTAATCTTATTGAATTAAAGTATGCCAAAAATATTAAAAAACCCAAAAATCTTTACTTTTAAAACCGCGATTAAAAAGTGACAAATTTTAAAATTTTTGTCGAGGGACGGACTAGGACAACGATCCGAAACGCCCTCATCCTAAAAAGAAACAAATTTTTAAAATTTTATTAATTTTATGTTTTATTAAGTATAAGGTTTAAAAAAAAAGGCCAAAGTACTGTTCCCGGATACCCATGCGATCGCATGGGATTTAAACTCCAACTCCATGCGATCGCATGGAGCTGGAAATCAGCTCAGAAACATAAGGCAGTCGCCTGTTCTGTTCTTTCTCCACAACACACACACATACCCGAAAATACACTCAAATCCTCTCTAAAATTCACAAATTTTCACCGTAATTCGTCAAATTTCTCGCTATAATCATGAAATTGTTCAGAAGCTTTTCAAAGAAGGTAAAAATTACACCCCTAAACTCTATAAATTCCTAGTTTTTGTGATAATTACCAATATTTTACCTAATGCAATTTTGTTGATTTCTAGTGTAATTAGTGTTAAATTGTTAGTATTTTATGCATGTATAACCTAGATTGATGCTATTTAACATGATTTGAAGCCAAAAACTTCAAAAATTTTAGAAATCTAGGGTTTGTGTTCTTGAGCAATTTGGGGCTTTTTGATATAAACAGGTTATGGCCGATTTTTGTCATGAATTATTGCTTAATTGAGTAGTGTAACATGTTTAGGTAGTTAAATGATCCAAACATTGATCCTAAACATGATTTTTAAAGATTAAAGTGGACTTTTTAGGCGAAAATTCATGAACTTGATTAATTTGATAAATTTGCCATTTGAGACTTGTTTAATTGTTAGTAATGACTATTTTGACTTGAGTTAAATGCTTATGAACTTTGTTTACATTTTCATATGTGCTTATTTGAAAAAGTATAGAATTGTAAAAAAATGTGAAAATGTGTATAAGTTTAATTTTGATTTAACATGTTATTGTGGTTAATTTAAGTTGTTATTTTGCTAACACTAATGCATATTTGGATGCACAAATTTTGTGTTTAATGTGTTTTGCAGAGAGCCGATACTGGAGGTTCAGGATCATCATCATCTAGACGACCTGCTCCAGCACCAGAACCAGAACCAGAACCAGAAATGCAATACGAGCTAGAACCCGAACAAGTACCACAACAGGAACAACAACATCAGCCTGATCAACATGTACCTTATTATGATCCACTACAGTTACCTAATGAATTCATAGTATTTCCACCACATCCACCTGTAGAATACCCAACAATTCCGGAACACACATTGCATCTTAATTTGAGATTCGATAGACGATGGAGAGATTACCCATCATATCAAAGTAATAAATTCAATTTAGTAACAAAAGAGGTAGAGGTGCCGAGGGTAATTGATTGGAATCCTTTGGAAACGGTCCATCTAGCTGACCGTGTTAGACAGCATTTGATTCAAAGGTATGGCAGTTCTTCTTTTACAGATTGGGAACGTCTTTTCACCATTCGTAGACCTGTATATAAGGAATGGTGTGTTGAGCTGATGAGTACTATAGCGTTAAATGTAGATGTAGATAGGTTAGATGATAGAAGTTTTCTTAGATTTATCCTTGGCGGTAGGATGTACAGGATGTCCATGATGGACATGGCCAGGGCATTACAGATTTACACTCCTAGTGAATTGCTACTACCCGATTGTATGAGTTTGATTTATCGTGGTGAAAGGGTAGATAGGAACTTTGACGCGAACGCCGTTTGGAGGCGTATGTCAAACTATAATGTTTTTACACTAGGAGGAAAACACTCCTACTTACATATTAACAAAGCCGAACTTCGTGTAATTCATAGATTTTTGGCTGACTCGATTACACAGAGAGGTCACAATAAGGAGAAAATGACCTTACATGATTTATTTTACCTAAAGTGTATTCGAGACCCGAGAAGCTTTGTTAATATCCCTTACTGTGTTGGTTTTCATTTATCGAAAATGGTAGAAGGAATGCAGGACGGGAGTATAATAGGAGGAGGTATTTTTGTTACTCTCATTGGAGAGTATTTAGGTTTTGATAGGAACCAAGGGGGTCCATTACAGATTTGTAGAGAACAGGATGAGACCATAGGATTGCGGGTTTATGTAGGTGCTAAGGTATTGAAGAGTAGACGCAACCAGGCATTGCCCTATGAAGGTAATCATCCTCAGGTAGAGAGAGGCTCAGACGAGGAAATAGAGGAAGCGGAAGACATTAGGGATGTCTTTCGAGATGCTATTCTTGACGTCCACGTTCGTATAGATGAGGAAGCAATGACGAGCGCGGCCAGACATAGTATGTACGAGCAGTGGAACTCCGAGCATACGAGGATTATAGGCGAGGCCAACACGATAGCTGGTTAGTTCATCAGCACCAAATCATGAGCCAGCTATCATATCAGGTACCAAATAATTACGTGCCTACTCGACCTGCTCATTTTCCGCCACACAACCCCGACATCCGACCACCCTTTAACTGGTATGACTATAACCAAGCCTATCAGAACACCTATAACCAACAATGGAACCCACCTGACGAGATAAACGGAACCCCTATCCAGACTGATTTGGTTCCATTAGTTATTTTTATAATTTTTATGTTTTTATCTTTTTACTTATTCATGTTTAAACTTATGTTATTGGATATATTTATGTAATTTTTATCATTTTTATTATTATTGTGTACTAATATTTCACATTTAGGATTTGAAAGTGGGATATTAAGTCCCATTTCAAATTGCCATGCATGTTTATATTTGTATGTATGTATATTGTCGATTGTACAAAACAGGGTAAAACAGCGCATTTTCAAAGACTGACATTAAGCTCAGCAAAAGCTAGTAATTTTGACGACAAGATGAAAAATAAATGTGATGTAATAACAAGATGGAATGAACAAATGATGTGCACCATTTATCATTCAGCAAACAAACGTCAATATGTTTGAAAACTTTGGTAAAATTTAATTATTTTTCTACGCTAATCATCCTCAAAAATTTAAATTGTTACTGATTTCTTGCAAATGAGGGCATTGCAAGATCTTAAGTGTGGGAAGGGTTTAAATTCTTTCGGATTTTTAAAATTTTTAACTTATACACTTGGTTACCATTAAAAATACTAGTAAAGCAGTAGTTGTATTAGAATCTAGTGCTCTCTGATAACAAAGAACAGTCCTAGTCTTATATACTGACTACCAATTTCTAGTAAAATTTTTTAAAATTTTCAATTAAATGAACTCAAAATCATGTTTATATATATTTATGAACGATAAAACTAGGTGTTAACACCGAAATTATTGTTACCTTGGAAAGGACATAAATTGAGAAACAAACCAAAATGTTAGAATTCATTTAAAATGGAATAGAGAACAATAAAAAGGCAAATAAAAGAAAATAAAAGCCAAGTGTGGGAAAATTTACCAAGTTATTTTAAACATATATCACATATTTTTGTAACAAATAATTGAAGATACTTTTGCTTTGGACTAAACTAAACAGTTTTACCCGGTTTACTGTAATATATTTGAAAGAAAGATGGATCTACATGATGAATCAATTCCATCATTAAAAGGAAGTAAAGTCTTCCGAAAAAGAAACGCGCTTCTTGATTTAGGTCATGAAGTTGTCGTCCAGACCAGCTGTAGGTTGACGAAAAATCTAGAAAAGTCATCTCTAAAATCAGTAGGAAATCCACGGACCTCAGCATCAAACAGGGTCGCCAAGTGGTCAGACTTATCCTAACCATGAGAGGATCTGTCTTGTAAAATGGGGAGGACGCCGTACAAGTTAGCTGGATAAGACTAATGAATCAGATCCCCAGAAAGGATAATCTCCTTTAAAGATCAAAAATCAGCTTTTAAGACTGATATTACTCAATCCTTGAGATTGACCTTAAAGATTGAGAATTACAAACTCATGGAATTCAATGATATCTAAACTCGAGCTTGAACGAGAAAATATTTTGATCAAAATTTCAAACCGATTTGTTTTCTGAAAACCCATTTTTCAATGCGTTCATTACCATTGAACGTAAAATCCTAGGAATTCACCTGAAATTCATTAGGTCACCTGAACCAAATCGGGTGTCAACCGTAAGAACGGTGGTTGCATAGCATGGTCAAAGACAGGACCTTGTGCCAGACCGAAAAATTATAAGGGTGAGCTTTACTATTGCTCCTACAAAGGATAGTAATTGCATCCGACACGTTATAGACCATAATTAAAAGCATGTCAGGGGACATTGCCTTAATAGTTGCTTGTTCAACGCTTTCCTTTACAACCGGACGGTAGTTTACCGAAAGGTAATATACGGAACAAGTATACTGGACGTGTTGCTTTCCCAATACAAGGTTAGCAAGTGGGTGACACAAAATCGCAAGTTTTGAACTAAAATTTTCAAATCTAAAACCCACCAAACCCACAAAAACAATTTGCAAACACCGGTGAAGGGTTATCCCGGAAAACTTATCTAGGGTAAAAGCTAGATTTAATTTTCAAAAAGATCAAATGTTTTCATAAAGATCCAATTTCCCTAATGGATCTAAATTTTATAGTCATGTGGGACTGTAAACCACATCGTTACTACCATTGTTTATACCGTCGTATAGAAATCACTGATGTACAAAGTGTGAAGAATAAAGAAGTGATTCTAGTATATTTCAAGACTATATTGCTTGAGGACAAACAACGCTCAAGTGTGGGAATATTTGATAATGCTAAAAACAAACATATATTTCATAGCATTATCCCTCAAGAAAGACAAGCTTTTAGTTGCAATTGTTCTATTTACAAGTAATATTCGTTTAAATAATAAAAGGTGAAGACAAAAGACAGATTCGACGAATTGAAGACGCAAACGACCAAAAAGCTTAAAAGTACAAAATACAATCAAAGAGGTTCCAATTATTGATAAGAAACGTCTCAAAATTACAAGAGTACAAGACGCGAAACACAAAGTATAAGATATTAAATTATACGCAAGGACGTTCAAAAATCCGGAACCGGGACCATAGTCAACTCTCAACGCTCGACGCAACGGACTAAAAATTACAAGTCAACTATGCACATAAATATAATATAATATTTAAATAATTCTTATAATTATTTATATATTATATTTATTTAATTAAAACGTCGACAAATAAGAAAACAAGGAACTTTGAGCTGTCACCGACGGCCATGCGATCACATGGCCTGGAGGAAGAAATCCCATGCGATCGCATGGCTAACTTTTCCAGCCCACATGCCTATAAAAATCGAGCTTTGGTGCATCATTTAACACATCTTTTTTTTTCTTCATTCATACGTAAGATATATATATATATATATATATATATATATATATATATATATATATATATATATATATATATATATATATATATATATATATATATATATTTTAATTTTAATTTTAATTTTAATTTCTAATAATAAGGGTATGTTAGCGAATATTGTAAGGGTGTAAGTCGAAATTCTGTCCGTGTAACGGTACGCTATTTTTAATCATTGTAAGTTATGTTCAACCTTTTTAATTTAATGTCTCGTAGCTAAGTTATTATTATGCTTATTTAAAGCGAAGTAATCATGATGTTGGGCTAAATACTAAAATTGGGTAATTGGGCTTTGTACCATAATTGGGGTTTGGACAAAAGAACGACACTTGTGGAAATTAGACTATGGGCTATTAATGGGCTTTATATTTGTTTAACCAAATGATAGTTTGTTAATTTTAATATAAAGATTTACAATTAGACATACCTATAAATAACCATATACACTCGATCGGACACGATGGGCGGGGTATTTATATGTACGAATAATCGTTCATTTAACCGGACACGGGAATGGATTAATAGTTAATAGACTTATTAAAACAAGGGTGAAATTATGTACAAGGACACTTGGCATAATTGTTAACAAAATATTAAAACCTTGGGTTACACGCAGTCGATATCCTGGTGTAATTATTTAACAAAGTATCAAAACCTTGTTGCAGTTTAAGTCCCCAATTAGTTGGAATATTTGACTTCGGGTATAAGGATAATTTGACGAGGACACTCGCACTTTATATTTATGACTGATGGACTGTTATGGACAAAAACCAGACGGACATATTAAATAATCCAGGACAAAGGACAATTAACCCATGGGAATAAACTAAAAATCAACACGTCAAACATCATGATTACGGAAGTTTAAATAAGCATAATTCCTTTATTTTCATAATTAATTGCACTTCTAATTATCGCACTTTTTAATTATCGCAATTTTAATTATCGCAATTTTATTTATCGCAATTTCATTATCATTATTTACTTTATGCTTTAAATTAAGTTGTATTTATTTTTAATATTTTACATTAGGTTTTAACTGCGACTAAAGTTTTAAAATCGACAAACCGGTCATTAAACGGTAAAAACCCCCCTTTATATTAATAATATTACTTATATATATATTTGTATTTTTATAAAGTAAAACTAATATAGCGTTAAGCTTTGTTTAAAAGATTTCCCTGTGGAACGAACCAGACTTACTAAAAACTACACTACTGTACGATTAGGTACAATGCCTATAAGTGTTGTAGCAAGGTTTAAGTATATCCATTCTATAAATAAATAAATATCTTGTGTAAAATTGTATCGTATTTAATAGTTTTTCCTAGTAAAATATAAGCTATTTCATATACACCTCTCATAACATCAGTTATTATAAAAATAATACAAGTTATTATTATTTTTACTAATATTAGTATTAATATCATTGTTGTAATTATTAGTATTATTATTATTATTATTATTATTATTATTATTATTATTATTAACATAAGTATCATTTTTAACAAAATCGTTATTATTATTATCATTATCATTATTAAGGAAGTTATTATTATTAGTAAATCATTATTATCCAAATTATTACTTTTTTTTACAGATAAATATTTTGTACCTAAAATATACTTATTACATATAATTATATTAATAATTTATATACCTATATATCAAACATATTAACATTATTTATATAAATACTTATATGTAACAAACTAGGATTTTTTTTATTAAGCATATATATACAGATATATTAAGATAACTAAATACATAGATATTAATCATTCTAAATACATATACAACACAAGTATATATATAATATAATTTAAGATATAATATAAGTATTTAATGGAATTTGGTATAAACTCTATATAACTAAAAACATATAAATAATATATACTAATAAAAGAATTTATGTGACTCCATTATATGTTTTAATAAATAAACAAATGATATAGGTTCGTGAATCCGAGGCCAACCCTGCATTGTTCAGTATCGTCATATGTATTTTTACTACAAAATACAGTATTGTGAGTTTCATTTGCTCCCTTTTTAAATACTTTTGCAATATATATTTTTGGGACTGAGAATACATGCGCTACTTTTATAAATGTTTGACGAAATAGACACAAGTACTTAAAACTACATTCTATGGTTGGATTATTAAACCGAATATCACCTCTTCAAGTCTGGTAGCCTAAGAATTAGGGAAATGACCCCTAATTGACGCGAATCCTAAAGATATATCTATGGGCCTAACAAACCCCATTCTGGAATTTGGAATACTTTAGTACTTCGATTTAAATGATGATTGCGATTGCCAATATTTATGGCATACTTGCGAGTATGCGGGGGATATTCTATATGCATTATGTTAATGTCGGTTACCAGGTGTTCATCATACGAATGATTTTTATACACTTGCGAGTGTAATGTTATTTAGGAAAAATGAAATCTTGTGGTCTATTGAAATTATGGAAATGATCGATTATGATAAACTAATGAACTCAACAACCTTTTGGTTGACACTTTTAAGCATGTTTATTCTCAGGTATGAAAGAAATTTTCCGCTGTGCATTTGCTCGTATTAGAGATATTACTTGGAGTCATTCATGACATATTTCAAAAGACGTTGCATTCGAGTCGTCGAGTTCATCAAGATTATTATTAAGTCAATTATAGTTGGATGTATTATGAAATGGTATGCATGCCGTCAACTTTCGATGAAATGAAAGTTTGTCTTTTAAAAACGAATGCAATGTTTGTAAAATGTATCATATAGAGGTCAAGTACCTCGTGATGTAATCAATGTAATGTATTCGTCCAGATGGATTAGGACGGGGCATTTCAGCTTTAATGAAGATATTATCAATTTAAGTATAAAATTTTTCTTCAAAATAAAAACAACGAATACACTCATTTATCACGCACACACGCGCGTTTGAGCGAAAACTCGAAAAACATTAATATTTACTTGCTATTGTTATTCTACATATCAAATTAAAAGTAATTGTTACATTTTGTTTTTATAAAGAAAAAGTAATTGTTACATTAAAATTATCTTCATGTATTGAGATTAATTATGAATAGGAGATGATAAATCTACTTAGTTTTTTTTTTTATGAATCTACTTTATTTTACATTAGGGAAATTGACAAAAATACATTTTTAAATAAAAATAATTTAAAAAATACACTTTTTACAAAAAAAGTTGGCAAAATACCACATTCAGTCAACCATGATTTTGGTCGACCACCTTTAACCTGGTTGACCACCTCATTTTTCAAGGTAGTCGACCAAACTTTGGTCGACTACCATGTAAAAACTCGTTTTCAAAGTAGTCGACAAAACTTTGGTCGATTATCATGTAGTCCTGGTCGACTACCATGTAAAAACACATTTTTCAAGGTGGTTGACCAAACTTTGATCGACTATCATGTATGAAATGTCCCGTTCTTATTGATTAAAAACGTTCCATATTAATTGATTTCGTTGCGAGGTTTTGACCTCTATATGAGACGTTTTTCAAAGACTGCATTCATTTTAAAACAAACCATAACCTTTATTTCATCAATAAAGGTTTAAAAAGCTTTACGTAGATTATCAAATAATGATAATCTAAAATATCCTGTTTACACACGACCATTACATAATGGTTTACAATACAAATATGTTACAACAAAATAAGTTTCTTGAATGCAGTTTTTACACAATATCATATAAGCATGGACTCCAAATCTCGTCCTTATTTAAGTATGTGACAGCGGAAGCTCTTAATAATCACCTGAGAATAAACATGCTTAAAACGTCAACAAAAATGTTGGTGAGTTATAGGTTTAACCTATATATATCAAATCATAATAATAGACCACAAGATTTCATTTTTCAATACACATCCCATACATAGAGATAAAAATCATTCATATGGTGAACACCTGGTAACCGACATTAACAAGATGCATATATAAGAATATCCCCATCATTCCGGGACACCCTTCGGATATGATATAAATTTCGAAGTACTAAAGCATCCGGTACTTTGGATGGGGTTTGTTAGGCCCAATAGATCTATCTTTAGGATTCGCGTCAATTAGTAGACTGGTTTACTAATTCTTAGGCTACCAAGCAAAAAGGGGCATATTCGTCTTCGATCATTCAACCATAGAATGTAGTTTCGATTACTTGTGTCTATTTCGTAAAGCATTTATAAAAGCGCATGTATTCTCAGTCCCAAAAATATATATTGCAAAAGCATTTAAAAAGGGAGTAATGAAAACTCACCTAATGTATTTTGTAGTAAAAATACATATAACGACATTGAACAAGTATAGGGTTGGCCTCGGATTCACGAACCTATATTAATTGTATTTCCATTAATATACATAGTTGTAATCGAACATATATGTATATAATTTTATTAGTTACATCCTTTTTATATTAATCCTATTTATATGTTTCATTTATTCATTTTGTTATATAACAATACTAGTTTTCGTTATGTTATATGAATTAAATATATATATCGTTTGTTTGTTAAAGGATAGTAACTAATATAATATTAATAATGGTAAAAATGATAATAACTATAATACTTAATATTACTAAATAAGATATTAAAGTTAATAATTTTGTTAATAATAATATTGATAATAGTTTTTAATTATAAATTTCATAATGACAATAACAGTAGTAAAAGGAATAATCTAGTAATAATGGTGGTGAAAAATAATAATTTTTAAATATTAGTACATAATACCTAATAATAATAATAATATTTATAACAATCTTATTACTAATGGTATTCTTTATAATAATACTTTTGTTAATAACAATAGTAATTCCTAACCGTTTTTAATACCAATGATAATAAAATTTACTTTGCATCATCATAGTGATAATAAATAAACTTAGTAATAATAATAATAATAACAATAATTGTAGCTAAAATCATAATAATGATAATTACTACTTTATTAGTTTTGATGATAACGATAATAATTAATATCAGGAATTATAATAATTTGTAGTTTTTAATATTTTTATTTTTTAGTTATTAATAATAATATATGATAACTAATATTTTTATTAGTGATAACTATAATATTAATCTTAGTAAAAATTTCTAATGTTTACAATAATAATAATAATAACAATAATAATTAATAACAATAATAATCATAATTGTAGAAGTCAATAAATTGGAAACTACCTCAAATGAAGCGAGTCTCAAAAAAATCAGTCCATGCTTGGACTCGAACCCGAGACCTCTCGGTTACCGGTAACACACCAATCCATTCAACCATTTGTGTTTCTTAGCAATTAAACCCATCTTTTATATTTATAAACTGTTTCTATTTTATTTTCTATTCTTCTTCTCCTTCGAATAAACTGAATCGACCCAGGACTTTATACGTTCATAACAAAGTTTTGAAATTGATTTTAGGATTTATGAATTAAACAGAAACGAGTTAAATAAAGGGTTTGAAATTATTTGAAAACGAAAAGAGAAAAAATATATATATATATATATATAAAAAACAGGTTCCTGCTGTTCGCAGAATACCATAAAAAAAATATTGATTTCACAAAAGAGAGCATTTTGTACAAATGTTATAATACAAAATGTGTTTCAAATCTCTTCTATAATCTATAGAAATTATCAATTCGAACTAAAACTTACAAACAAGTTCCAATTTCTCTATGAACAGAAGTTTGACTTTCATAAAGATTAACTTTGACTCAGAAATTCATTCATGAATTAGCAAACTGAGATACGAGATTTCTCATACATGTTCACTAGATGAATTGCGAGATATATGCACTTTTACATTTCTTCAATTTGTTCCAAATCAGTTTGATGGTTAAATGGGTTCCGTTTAAGAAAAAATATATATGAAGAACCTGATGAATTTTTCAGTTAATAAAAGAGGATTATAGGTGCAGTTATATGATTGAGTTAAAGTGATAATTGATCAAAGTCTTCAAAACAGTCGACCTGTGGTATCACGAGTATACAGAGAGATAGGAAACAAATAAAATCTGATAATGATATAAGAGTACTACGTATCTGTTTTATCATTTATTTATATTTATATATATTAATTAATCCTATTATTTAACAATAATAATGATAATCTAAATATTGTAATTAATAATAATAGAACTTTATAATAATATAACAGTAATAATAATAAAAATAACTGTAATCTAATAGTAATAAATATAATAACATTATTAAGGATGATGATAATAATGATAATAATAAATGATATTTTTTTTAATTAATACTAATATTTAAATCATAAATAGATCATAATTTTAATCATACTTATATTTTTTAATAAACTTACCTTACAATTATTAGAATTTTGATTATAACACTAATAATAATAATAGGATTAATAATACTAATATTAATGTTGATATTACAAAAATATATAAAGTAATTATAACAATTATATTAAATTTTATTTTTAACCAGTAATCAAACTTAATATTACCTATTATTAATTATGACATATATATATAATAACATATATATAACCCTTAATATTTATATATATTACAATATACATATATCATTAAATATGTATAGAAATCACATATATTTACATATCTATTTACACACAATAGTTCGTGAACCGTCGGGAACAGTCAAAGGTCAAATGATTTCATAAAATAGTTCAAAACTTTGAAAATTCAATTTAATAGTCTTTGCTTATCTTGTCGAAATCAAATAAGATTTAAGTTTAAATTTAGTCGGAAATTCCCGGGTCATCACAATGTAGGCCTGATTGACTACCATGTAAAAGCTCATTTTTCAAGGTGGTCGACCAAACTTTTGTCGACTACCATGTAGTCCTGGTCGACTACCATGTAAAACCTCATTTTCCAAGGTGGTCGACCAAACTTTGATCGACTACCATGTAGGCCTGGTCGACTACCCTGTAAAAACTCATTTTTCAAGGTGGTTGACTAAAACTCATTTTTGAAGGTGGCGACCGAACTTTGGTCTACTACCTTGTAAGCCTGGTCGACACCCATGAAAAATGAGGTGGTCGACTAAGTTAAAAGGTGGTCGACCAAAATCATGGTCGACCGAATGTGGTATTTTGCCAATTTTTTTTTTTTTTTTTGTAAAAAGTGTTTTTTTATTATACACTTTTAAAAAAAATGTATATTTGTCAATTTCCCTTTACATTATCTGCTTGTACAGTGGAAGTTATAAATACATAATACTATAAGTGAATTTATCAAATGGGAGGTGATCCTCACTCACTAGTTTTTAATCCATGTACACATTTGTCTTATAAACTCACAATTATACTCCTATATTAGTGTAAGGAGTTGAACTTATATTATTATTCTAAGTACAATTAATGGTATAATAGGTAATTAGGTGTATATGGATGAAAAATTATAAAAGGGGTAAAACATTTTCATTATGTTTAGGCGAGTAATCTGATCTCATGCTTCTATGTAGTGTTGTAAAAACAGTCGAGATGGTCGTCGCAATGGACGTCACAATGTATTCCCAGTGTACCCTTGCAACGGATCTAAAAACGGGTAAAAAGACGGTCAACGATTAAACAACGGTCAACAACAGTAAAAAACGGTCAAAAAGCTATAAAAAAAAGGCGGTCGAGGCTTTTACAACATTCGTTGAAATTTATGTTTATTTGCTTTTAACTTGAAATATTTATATTTGAAATGTTTACGTTTGAAATTTATTTGAAAAGTCACAATTCAAGGATTTTCCTTTTCGGTTTAAAGCATTAAGCATCCTTTGGAGATCTTCCAAGGAAGATTTTCCCAATCTTTTGGTTGTCCTTGAAAGAATTTATCTCGGATGATTTTTGTCAATTCCCATTCATCGTTGGGATAGAGATCACACATTTTTGCGAGCTCCAGCTGCAAGAGAATGTGATCTTTAGGCTAGGCACGAAAGCTGCATTGATTTGACTTCTTTGCTTCTGCTAAACTTTATCAATTCTCATTTTTCTTTGACGACAAGGAACGCTACCCCTGTGTAAAAGTACTACTCTATCTATCTTACTACTTGCTACTTAGCTAAGAGGATGGTAACATTGGTCAACACCCCTCTTGATCCCGTCTCAACCCCGTATTGACTGTTGCGACGCTCCAAAGTCCCGACCGTTTCGACCTGTCTCGCGTCTTTTACAATCTTGCTCCAATATACGCAATTTAGCAGGATTGTTCGTTTTGGACATGTTTTAAACCTAAGACCTCTTGGCTCAAGGCATTTTTTAAAGGCAAATTCACACACCCATCTAATACTAACACGAATATATACACCACGAAATGTCTTAAGCAGGACTCGAACTCTCAACCTCAAGGTTGTAAGGGTGACCTCGATACCGTCAAACCATTGGCTCTTTGGTTGACTCAGGGCCTTAATCACTAATCTTTCTTGCGGAAATTATATAGAGCATAATTAATCATAACCCTTACGGAGTGTAAATAAAATAAATTTTACTTTTTATATTTATTTTTATTTATTCGTATCCATTAAATATAAATAAATTCTGAAAAAATAATAATAAAAAATACTACGTATAAACATTTAGGGTAACAAATGTAACAAATGTACGGAGTAATAATATCGCGCTTGAAAAATACTGGTCAAAGATGACCGGTGGCGCCAGTCAACGGTTGATAAACCACTCCATTTCTTCCTTATTGACAGTTTCTTTCATTCTTCATTCCATTCCATTCCATATATATTTTATCTTCGCTGCATATATACAAGTTTATATTTCTCTCTTTGTATATATCTGCCCTAATTGAGTTTTAAAGAACTCACGAGTTGCCGTTGTCCAATTACTAAATCAAAATTTAGGACCTGTATTCATTAGTTTTCATTCTCAATTGCCGAATAAGTTATTGTGATTCTGCAGTTTCCGAATCTTAATGGCGGTAATGTTTCCTTAATTTATAATTTATGTTTATATAATTGTTAATTGCGTTTTTTATGCTCAGTTTTGACTGGTTCTATAAAATGGTTTTGAATTGTGTTTATTATTTATGATGATAATGTTGAATCTTGTACCTTTCCTGGCGATAATTGATCTAAGTTTTTTTTTTTTTTTAAGTATTTAATATTTCATATGGTCAACAAAAGTCAATTGTTGACTTTGGTGTTGGTTCTGAGACTTGGAGCCTTGGAGATGATGTTAAACTGTTGTTGTGGAGAGTTTTTATAATTGATAGTATTGTTTGAAGCTAATATTAATGATTAGGAATTTTCTTTGAAATGGTAATTAGATTAGATTGTTATATGTATATGGAAATCCAGATGTTACTGTTGGAGTTGACTTTTGTTGACTACAATAGTTTTAGAAGATATGGTGTATGATCGAGCTGCTGTATGATTTATGTGAACGGAAAAATGCGAAATTATTACACATGTTTGAAGAAAGGTTTTGGCTAACTAGCAATAAATATAGTCAAATCTTGACCTACAATACTCCTACTGTGAATAGGAAAATATTACATTTCAATGTTAGTTTAAGTACTTGTGATTATGCATTATGCATTTGAGAGAGCTACCAGGATGTGTGTTTAATCTGATTATTGTTACTTGATGTTACAATAATTAGTCTTCTACTGTAATTAATCAGTAATATGAGTCACATAATGTCCATTTAAAAGTGACAATTAGTTTAAGTTCACATCCTTTGCCTTAATTAGTCATTAAGTTACATACAAAAAATGGACTAACTTTACTAGTTGTTATATTACATTATGGGTCCACTTGCATATACCAAGTTACTAACCATGGTTAACTTTACATTGCAGCGTCCAACTGTACCAAAATTCGGCAACTGGGAAAGTGAAGATAACGTTCCTTATACAGTTTACTTTGAAAAGGCCCGTAAAGGTAAAACTGGTGGCAAAATGATCAACCCAAACGACCCACAAGAGAATCCCGAAATGTTTGCCGACATTAAAACTCCACCACGAGCTGCACCCGTCCCAAAGTCCAGACCCTACACAGAACCAGAAGAACCTGTTCGTAGGCAGACGGTTCGACCCAGTCATGACCGACGAGTAAGCCGTGAAGAAAGTGAGTATGCACCATCTAATGATAACACGGGCCGAAGAACTAGTGGCTCAGCCCATCAACGTGGCGGTCAAGGGGCGGGGACAGGGCGGCAGGGGCGGAATAGTATGGGATCGGACCATAGTTTTGATAAGTCACCGCTTCATCCACATTATCAGGGAAGGGTTACACCGAAGGGTAGTGCGTCTCCTGCTTGGGAAGGAAAGAATTCTTATGATAGTAGCCATGGTACACCTGGAAGATCAAGAATGAAACCGGCTCAATCTGTAAGCTTTTTGTTCCACAACTTTTTTTATGGTCAATACTAACATCATAAAAATCTTCTATTAATTGAAATTCATAATGTGTTGAAGTTACCAGTTCGTTTGAGTATAGAAGTCAAATGTAAGATGTTAGTTTGGAACAGAAATGGAGTTCTGAACTTTAACTTATAGTTATGGAGAAGATGAATCCACAAGTTTTTTGATATACAGTTTGACTATTGAGATAAATTTTAAATATTCCAATAATATAAGTTCACGAATGTATTGTACTATATCAAGTTTGAAATAATTTTTCCATTATGGAGTATTTGCATTTAAGCTGAATGCAACAGTCAGTTTTTTAGTTAAATAACAATTTCATTAAGCAATTTGAAGTCAAAATCTAGTAAGTTTGACTTCAGAAGTCAAAGTTTACTGGTTAGTTGGATTTTGAAAAAAGTTGAGTTTCATTTGTACTACCTGCAACATGCATATACCAATTTTTACTTATAAATTTACAGAAAAAGATGGATCCTTGAAAAAAAATTGTTACTTTGAATTTTGAGGTCAACGCTAGGTATTCGGGTAAACAAAAAGTTAACAACAACAGTTTTACAATATGATGTCTTTGCTATAAAGTTAAATGTAACAATCAGTTTCTCTATTAAATAAACAAATTTGTTTCACTTGTACCTGCATTCTGCATATAAATAGTTTTCTTGTTACATTTTATGAAAAATGATATTTGATAAATTCATATTTTGAAGTAAGCACTAAACACTCAACGTAACAAAAATGTACAAAACAGTAGTAGTATATAACTATTTCGTGCAACATATGAGTGGATGCTACTAATATCTTTTAATTGCTTTTCCCTTTAATTTTTAACCATCACCTAATACTAACACTTACGAATGTGCCCTGATCAGCCTGATAGAGGAGCCGCCGTTCCTAGGTTTGGGGAGTGGGATAATAATCCTTCATCAGCTGAAAACTATACTCATATTTTCAACAAGGTACGCGAGGAACGTGCAACCGGATCACCCATGGTATCTGGTTCAGATGCAAGACCAAATTACAACAATCAACGTAACCAAGAACCCAAAAGCAAGGTATGATCCGTTTTTGATCTTCTAGATTATCAAATATATATAAACTAAACACATTTCAACTTGAGTATTATCAGGCTTTAAGTTCCACTTATAACTCACGTGCCTTTTTTTTAAGGCAAACACACACCCATTATACAAATATTTATAATAATCCACGAAATATGTCTAGAACAGCCTAACAGGACGTGAAATCTCAACCTCTTGGTTGAAAAGGCAATCACGATACTGCCAGGCCAATGACCCTTTGGTCATGTGCCTATATTAGTCTAGAGACTTTTTTAAGAAAAAGAATATTACTTGTTGTAACACATTTTAAAAAGCTATTTTTCAAAATGATTTTACAATGAATATCTACCTATATAACTTCTCACTTCTCCCATACACCACTCATGTGGTATTGGGTTTTGTTGTTGTATACCTCTATTGACGATAAAAACACTCATTATTTTTGGTTTCTTGGTACCAGTGTTTTTGCTTTCCATGGTAAATGTATATGAAGATTTTTGAAGATTTGTGAATTGCTGTAAAGGGCTCTGTAGATTCAGAGTTAGTTTATTATATGCATACATTTTCTTCCATATTTGTAATGTGTGATTTTGTTTTTTTTGTTTTTTTGTTGCAATTCTGGTTTACAACATGACAATTTGATGATTGACTTTGACTTTATGTATCTGGTTGTATCATGACCAGTCCTTATTCTTTCATATAACAATTAGCAATGGCTATGCATAATATTGATGCCAATTTATCGTCTTAACTTCACAGGAAAGGTATAGTAGTATTATAACTAATCGAACATATCGTAAATAGTTTAATGATTAATTATGATACAACATTACCTAACTCTTCGAAACGAAAATGTTAGATGTAGACAAAGAAACTGCTTTCGGAAATGTTTGGACAAACAAATTTACGATATGATAATTATGGTCCAATGTTTTTAGCATTTCGGAAACCAATAGGTTGTGTCATCACAATTAAGAAAAAGGTTTTTTGGTTTCATAAAAAGAACTACAAAGTCCTCTTTAAAGATGCCAACTTTTGACTATTAAAACAATACTTGTAAAGTAAGATTCATAACTACACATGATGACCTAAGCACGTTGATTGACAATCTAGAAGAATATAAACTAATGGAGGTTGTACGACTTTGAAAAACTATTTTCAAGCTCTAGAAACGATTAAACGCTTAGAAAAAAGTCTTGTTTGACTAGAAAGTCCTACATTGTACAAACACTTTCAAAAGAAGTCATCGACAGAGGGTTTATTTTCTGATATTTTTTTTAAATTTTATATTTTCTCAGAATTGAAAAATATTCGCCTCAGTCCCGAAGTTTTTAATTGGATAGTAATTTGTTTGATTGATTAATGATGATTGATAGCTTCATTTCTAGAAGTATAAACATTTATCATCGATTCGTTCATTGAGTAGATTAGACGGGGTTGGTTGATTTACCGTTAGGAGGAAGTGCCTATACATGGATAAATAAGGCCTATTGGTGACACGTCATCAACGTTTTTAAATAAACTTAAATCTTTGAAAATGCCATTTAATCATGGCATAAGCAATCAGTGGCTACGGACCAATCCAAAATGGCTGATATCTCACATACTCCTAATGATATAAAAGTCGAGATAGATGATGACCTTCTCTCGCCTTAATGATATGGATATTGCTCGTAATCTCGAGAGTTTTATCATTAAGGCGAGAACACAATCATATTATGGATATGCTCAAGAACACAATCATTCTAATATAATTATAGAACTTAATGATACGGATATTGCCGAGAAATCTCGATGAACACAAAGTTCTATTTCACTATCCTCAAAAAAATAAAATAAAATAAAATAAAATAAAATAAATAAATAAAAAGCGCCACAATTTTTTCAACGTGTAATGTGTACCAGTGAGTGGGTAAGTAATCCCACTGTGATTAAAAAATCACCTTGCTGGATTAGTTCAAGCAGAATTTCAATTAGGTGAAAACAATGTGGTTTTTAGCCCTATCAGTAATGCTTGCTCCTTATCAGTTAGGGATAAGGATATGCTTGAAGATTTGTTTACTGTGGTGAAAGTTAAAATCGTGGTTTACGACCATGGAAAAAATTGCGGTTTACGACCATGGAAACGATAATCTCGGGGCCCGATAGCTTCCCTTTTTTCTTTATCAAGAGGTATTGGTACTTATTAAAATCCGACATTTTGCCTTTTTATCCAGTTTCATGTACACAGGCTCATTTCAAAGGTGAAAACATCAAGTCGATTCCAAAGGTTGATAGTCCAACTGTAGCGACCCCGACAAATCGTCAAATGACGGCGTCATCTACGTATGGTCCCATTACATGGTCGTAAGTCTTTATAACGAAGTTTGACCGAAAAATATGTCGCATTCATTTCATAAATAAGGATGTTTCAAAGTTTACAAAAGTAGTTTCCATAACAAGTACATAACAATGTTTAAAGTTTGTATGAAACACGTGCGACACAATTAAAAATAGTCAAAAAGACGCTCCACGTATGCAAGTATACTCGACATCCAATGCAAGTATCAAAAAGTATGAGCGGAAGCATATATCACCTAAGTTCAAGGACCTGAGAAAAACATAGAGAATCTGTCAACGAAAACGTTGGTGAAATCATAGGTTTAAATAAGTAAGTGAGTAAAAGTAAGTTGAACCACAAGATTTGCAACATCGATAAAGTCATAGTACATTCTAAAAGTTAATATTCACGAGCACTCAATTATCAAAGCTTAACATTCCGTCCGTTGAACCCCGTAATAATAGTGTTAGAACATACACTGTTTCCCGAAAATATATTTCACCCGTAGACGGTAGCGAACCGTCCGAAGTGAGGGTTTGTCAAACCCATATGGCCATATAACATAAGTTCTCGCTTACACCATCTGATGTAACTAATGATAATCGAATTGAAGATTTGTGTTCAAACTCGTATGTAGAATGTTTGTTTTCCCTGTACTTGTGTTCACGTAGTTTAAAAGAACGTTTATGTTTTCTCATCCCAAAAGTAAGTTCAAAAAGAGTAAAAGTGGGACTATGATCTCACCTTGTATGCACGAATCAAAAAGTACTTCGACAAGTAACGTGTGCAAAGAACAATGCTAATCTTGACCTAAACAAATAGGTTGTATCAATAACGATAGTCACGAAGGGTCAAAGATGTTCAATTAGTCCTATGGCTCAATACGACTCGATTATATTAACATGTGAATCAACTAGTCAAGTTTCATGCAAGTTACAAGTAAATAATCATGCTAGAAAGGTTGCATAAGTATTTGGTTAAGTTTGACAAAAAGTCAAACTTGGTCGGGTCAAAGTCAACGGAAAAGTCAACATGTTCGGGTCGGGTCTCGGACAAATTTTCTATGCTAGTTATTCATATATAAGCATGTTAAAACAAGTTGCAAGTGAATTGGAGGTCTAGAACATCCCAAACATTTTTCGTCAAATGACAACCCAAACAGCCAGTTTTAGTACAATGGGACGGCGTCCCAAATGGCTAGACGGCGTCCCAAAATGAAGGGTGGGACGGCGTCCTGATATCCTAGACGGCGTCCAGGTTCAAAAGGTGGGACGGCGTCCCCAGTATCTGGACGGCGTCCTGATCGGTTTCCAGGCCCTGTTTGCTGTATTTCCTAAGTGCACGAACCAAATATCAAACTAACCTAATTTATGACCCGGAAACACTTAGAACATGTATCATATATCATCGGGAAGGTAAATTGACGAGGAAAACACCTAGACACATTTCATCAAGCAATCCAACACTTACAACAACCAAAAACCGTATTAAACATTCATAATCAAAGTTTCAAGTTCTAAAACGCATTTCATGATTCGGGAAACCAATTTACATGTATGATATGCGGTTTCGAAGATAATCAAACACACATTGCAACCAAACTCTTATCTACAATATTTCATAGCATTTGGTGCATCAAAGTTCATATAAAGTTTATCAAACCCTAGTCAAGCATCACAAAAACAATAATCATGTTAATGAAGTTTCTTTAATCAACCTATACATCAACATGAAGCTAATGATGCTAGTAACACTTTTAAAACATGCACTTTAACAATCTAACGACATTTGATCATCCAAAATCAAGGATTTAGCAAGCAATTTTCATAATGAACTAGTTACACCAAAAACAACAAATCGAGCATACAAATTACATACACGACATCACAATGAGCCATAGACACTAATTAACATACTTTTAAGTCAAGAACACGAATTTAAAGAAATTTAGTGTTTTAGAAATGTTACCCAAAAGTGATGAAGTTGGTATCAAATCGAAGAGGATGAAGAGAGGATCACGAATATGTATTTTGTTTTGTTGCTAGCTCCTTATTCCGGATTTAGATGATGAATTTGTGTTTGAATGTTGAGAGGATTTGAAAGTAGTAAAAAGAGGAAGAGGAGGTGAAATGAATGGATGAAAAGGGGTTGACTCTTTGACCTAGTCAAATGTTTCAACCTTTGGCAAGTTTGGTCCCTCAACTTTAAACCGGGTGCGGGAATTACCTAAACGAGATAATTCAACGCATATTAACGGGATGTGTTATAAACATATAACGGAACTTAAATAGTTAAACGGAAAAAGGCGGGATGTTACATTACCTACACCTTAAAAGAAATTTCGTCCCGAAATTTAGGTAGGCGTAGTAGTCGTTGTTTCTTCCTCGGAATCTGACGTTTCCGGGACCGGGAATAGATGAGGGTGTTTCTGTAACGACCCGGAAATTTCCGACCAAATTTGAACTCTAATCTTTATATGATTCCGACACGATAAGCAAAAACCCTAATGTTAAGTCTAGAAAGTTTGAAATCTATATCTGGATAATTAGATACCCTTTGACCAAGCCTGACGATTCACGAACAATTATTTAAATGTATATTTTAAATCTATTTGTTTCATTATAAAATTAAAATAATTACCAATGTAATAAAATTTGATAAAACATAATTATAGATATTGTAATTTAAAAATATATGTATATGAATTCTATATGTAGATATTATATATATATATATATATATATATATATATATATATATATATATATAATTTATGAATATTAAATATTAAATATATTATTATAATAGTAAACATTACAAAGTTTATAATATGTAAAGTTAATATATTAAATTTGTTACAAGTTGAAATATAATTGCTATAGTAATATTATTCTTTACCTCTAATAAAAATATCAACAGTTATATTATTATAAAGACGTAACTCATAAATAAGGAAATTTATATAAACTGATATACTATTATTATTTACATTATTATTATTTCTTTTGCTAGTATCATGATTATTATCAACAATAACATTATTATTAGTATTAATATTATTATCATTATTTGGTAATATAAGACTTATTAAAATTACCATCTTTAATGCTTACCATTTAAAAAAAAATTTATTAATTTTTTTTTTTTATCAAGAGTATAATTTTTATCTCATTAAAATTTGGAAATTTATCTAAAAATATTTTTAATCTAAAATTATAATTAATGTATTTATAAATTATTAATAATAAATATAAAGATAAATTAAAAAAAAAAAAAAACCTAGAATATATATATCAATATCAGTTTGGTAACTGTCTTTGTCATAATATTTGGCCCGTGATACCTGATCAAAATATCGACCTTACAATTCGCAATTCATTTTTTTTTTATATATATATCAAACGTGTATATGTGTTTGAATAAGAGGTTATATATTTTTTTTATTCAACGACACCTCTGTTTCTTCTATTTTTTCCCAATACTTCGAATTTGATATTAAACTCAAAAAGTAACGATGCAAAGATGTTAGTAGTCGTGCATATAAACTTTCTGCAGAGCTTCAAATCTTAAGTTTTTATATTGAATTCAAATTTTGAAGTTAAACGTATTATTTCAACAAGACAACCGAAGCTTAATTGATCAAATTCGAACATGTTAAGATGTTTTAGGTTCAATTGATAATACACGAGTATTATAGTAGTGATTGGAAGCATGTTTCATGAAGAAATCATAGGTTAAAACCCTTTAGATTGAAAGTTTGATTTTAGGTTCAATCTTGGAAAAATAAACTATGATAGTCAATTTAATTGATTTAAGGAAGCTGTTAGAATCGAAATAATACATAGATAATATTGATCGATGTCTAAGATTTATGTTTCATTCGAGATGGGGATCAAAGGTTTGATAAGTTTGGTGTTCATGGTTGTCTCAGGTCGATCACAGGGATAAAGAGGAAGAAGGTTACATAGTTTAGGTTAGATAAACTGATGTCGGGTTTTAAAACAGAAAAGAAGCAACGGATCATTGGTTAGGAGTGGTTACGTTTAACTGAGTGGTCCTGGGTTCGAAACTTTGCTAAGGCGATTACATTTTTTTTTACAATAAAAGCTGGGCTTGGGCCGTTATCAGAATTAGAGGTGTTGGGCCGAAGATCAAGCTGGGCCGGTTGTTGTTATCATATTAGTTAGGCCAAAAGCAAAAGACGGGTTAAATAAAATTGGATATAGACATTAAACAGAAAAAGAGCAACAGCTCAGATGGTTGGTCGTATGGAGGGTTAGCGGGAGGTCATGGGTTCGACTCCCGGCTTGGTCACTCTATTCTCTTTTTAGCATTTTAAGGTAGTTTTGTTGAAACTATTATTACTATTAATATTATTCTTATTATCACTAGTACTAAAATGGATATTATTAATTATAATTATTATTGTTATTACTACTACAATTATTATTTCCAAAACTATTATTATTATCATTATCATCATTAAAATCTAATGATTTTCATTATCAAGGATAATTATAAATAAAACTAGTATTATTATTATTATTATTGTTATTATTATTCTTATTATTATCATTAGTATCATTTGTAGTAAAAACTATCGTTCTCATAGAAAGTACCATTTTTAATATTATTATTATCTTTATTATAAAATTTATCATTTTCATTAAAATCATTATTTTTACTATCATTATTATTTTGACATTAATATCACTAATAACATGTAACTACATGTGTTAATATATATATATTTGTTCGATTACAACATGAGTGTTAATATATACATAAATGATATAGGTTCGTGAATCAGAGGCCAACCTTATACGTGTTCTGTGATGTTATATGTATTTTTACTACAAAATACATTAGGTGAGTATATAGTCCCACTTTTAAACTCTAAATATTTCGGGATGAGAATACATGTATTTTATGTTTTACGATATGGACACAAGTAACTGAAAAATATATTCTACGTTGAGTTGTACCACTGGCATACTTCCCTGTAGCTTGGTAACTAATATTTACAGCGGTATTGTAAACGCGAATCCTGTTGATAGATCTATCGGGCCTGACAACCCCAACCGGACTGGACGACCAGTATTCAACGGTTGCACAGTACTTCGTTTCGTGACTACACTTGGTACGGTGTAGTAAGATTTCATAATAAAGGGAATATGCGACGTGATTAAATGTTAAGTATGGTTACCAAGTGCTCAACCACTTAGAATGTTTTTATTAAAATGTTTACATATGAAATCTTGTGGTCCATAGTTATTACGCTGCTAGCATCAAACCTATATATCTCACCAACCTTATGTTGACTTTTTAAAGCATGTTTATTCTCAGGTACGAATTAAGTCTTCCGCAGTGCATTAGCTCATACTAAGGACCTTATTTGGAGTCGATCATCGCAATGGAACCAGATATTGATGATTCCGTCCAGGGGGACTTGGACGGGGTTTGACAGAATGGTATCAGAGCGGTGGTCATAGTGAACCAGGTCTCCCATTAGTGTGTCTGACTAATAGTTGTTAGGATACATTAGTGAGTCTGGACTTTGACCGTGTCTACATGTCAACAAGTTTTGCTTATCATTTCTAGTCGGAAACCATCTGCTTATCATCCTTATGGAATTGCCTGCTTATCATTCATAAGTATAGACACGTCTTACTGCATTTACTGCACTGATAGTGTATAGACAAAATTCATATCCTAGCGCATCTGTAGACTTGCTTGTCATATGCCGTAAGTTCCTCGGTAGGCTATGAAATCTTTAGTATTACATATAGATATTCTATGAAGTTAAAATATCATCCGATATCTGAAAATCATTTCACATCGAAGATCCCTCCCAATCACCAAACTGCTCACTTGGCGATGAACCTGAAGCACTTACCGGCGAACCTGTTCGAGAAACCTTTTTCTTTGTCATTTCTAGATTATCTCGTCACGATTATATACTATCCCATATTTCGAATCTTATTCATCTGCTCGTTTCAATCGTCAATCATCTCGACATAATATAAGAAGTTAACGAACTACGTGCTCGAGTAATGGCTTTGGAAAATCTGGTGCGGAGGTTACAAACACCAGCAGCAGCACCAGCAGCATAAACCGTATCACCATCATCAACGCCGACAATACCCTTATCACACCAACCACAATCACGTCATAAATCTCAACGTCACGATCTGTACCTCGGATATCAACATCATATGCCTCAATATCATGATCTGTACTTCAAGCATAATCTTCGTTCTATATATCGTTCTACATCGATTACCTTCGCTTTACGTAACGTTTTACCTCATATATCTTCCTTCGACATGGTGATTATGAAATCTCTAATGTTTTAGAGATCATGTAATCCAGAATTAACGATAAAACAAATGAGTTTAATACCTTATTGACTCATTAAATCCAAGATTACATCCGACGAAAATATATATGCAAGTATATTTTCATAAAGATTGTAATTAAAAATTCTCTCGTACAAACTGTTAATGATGAAAATATTTTAACGGGTGGGTAGTACCCGAGAAATATTTGGATTTCACATTAATAAGTTACACTATTCATTTTTCGAATCTGATTCAACGGTCATTTGCTATCCTACTTGCAATCACCGATATACGTATCCGTTCATTCCAGATTAATCATTTCCATTCAAATTTCATATTTGGATTTTGACCTATCAGAATCCAACAAGTGGCATAACGAAGAAAACATTGGATATAATAAAATTTGTTAGAAACAAACGAATTAACTAATTGAAATTTTGTTAAGATTCCACGCTAACTGTTCCTAGCTAACTGTTCCCAGCTAACATTTAATTTATCGCAATTTACATTCTCGCAATTTTATTTATTGTCATTTAATTTCTGTTATTTACTTTTACGCACTTTAAATAACGGGACACGTATACAAGGTTTCGATTTATCATATTGACCCATCTATATATATATTTCGGAACAACCATAGACACTCTATATGTGAAGGTGGGAGTTGGCTATACAGGGTCGGAGTTGATTCCAAAATATATATATACTTTGAGTTGTGATCAACACTGAGACCGGTACATGGGTCACGATACGTATTATTTAATTCGAATATTATATACTAAATTATATATTGAATTGTTGAACCATTGGACCATTGGACAATCGGACTAATAGACTGCTAACTATAGACAAGTAAAATGAATTAAAATATTGATTATAACATATGAAACTAAACTAATCTTCAAGTTTGCCACTTGATTCTATCTTAAACCTCATTCGTATTTTAACGATTACAAATCGCATTCACAACTTTTCATGATCCTTGAAAACACCTCAATCGGAAATATGAACCAACCGCACTTCATCTACGGAAGAAAAGATTTGTGCACCGGAAAAACTTTCAAATCCAAATCAATAGTTTAACACATATTGTGTTGAATCCTTTGCCATTTATTAGTAAAAACAACCCTACAATTTCTTTTCAGGAAGCTAAGTTTGTCACAGCTCCACTTTGACTTCTCAGTGAGACTACTCCTATTATAATCTCGATATTTATACCTTGCCCTTTTGCCGTCGTGACCGAAGAACCTTTTATATTTCACAACATCATCAGCAGATGTACCAGCAACTCGTTATCTCTTTGGTGAAATCCGCAATCAGTATTTTGAAAATCTCGTAGAAATTCTCTTAGTTATACCAAAAACATCTATCCCTAAGAATTTCATACTCCGAATGTGAAGTCTTTAAAAAAAAAACATCCTGAACTGCGAAGTAGTTCATGGAATGCTGATGAAGCAGCAAAAACCATAAACGACTTTAACAGTCAAAAATTTGATGATAAAGTATAGTGTGTTGGTAAAGCTCAGAAAAATAGAAGGGGTTAGAATTGGAAAATGGATTGAGCAAAGTATGAAAGAGGATGTGGATAAATCACAAGAACTGAATCTGCTTTCAAAGAATCTAAACGATTCAGTACCTGCTGAAACCGTTAGTAAGAACCCTAATTCTTATTCTAAACCTTTCCAAAGGATATTCATCATCATCATCTTATCTTAGATATTATAAGATAGCTTCATAACTTCTGTTATACATATTCTCCATATTTCTGGAAATAATTTCACAACTATTCCTATCTGCGATCATTATTCTCTCCGTTACAATATAAAAGAAGTTGTGTTAGTTTCTAAATTCTGAAACCTTTGAGTTTAAAATAGGAATGTTTTGAAGTAGTGTTGGGAACTGATACATGAATTAGTATAATATAATGAAACTTGATCAACTTCATTATATTACATTAAGCCATGTTGAGATTTTAATGAAGCATGATGATTTACAGTACCATCATCATGTGTCATGTTACACGACTCCTACATCCTATCCAATTTTCAAACATATCGAGAACATATCTTCCTGATAGTTCTATCTTCTCTTCTGAATCCTGGTAATTTGACAAATCAAAATCGTGCCATTACCATTTCTATTTATGAACATTAGCTATGCTCATTCCAAATCTTATACCTAGGAATTCCGAACCATTACTCGCTTGACTCGAAGTCGGAAAGAGAAAACGAAAGCATGAAGCTTTGAAAAATAACGAAGAATATAAAGCTCGATAATAAACCCGGAACCACAAACAGTGTATATCGATGCATATGGCAATATAAAGACACGGGAGAACTAGAAACACTATAAACCCAAGGGTATAGTAGAAGTAAATAGATTCTTCAGGTGGTAGATGAAAGAGAAGAATGATAGATGTGAAAATTAAGAGTAAATCAAGGATCAGAATGGGATGGAGCATATTGGCGAATATTTTAAAGTAGGAATTAAGGAGAAAGAGTAGAAGATGTGGGATATGAAAATAAGGAAACAAAGAAGGTAATTTTATAGTAAAATATCCGACAGAGAAATCGAAACAGATTGCCGCATTAAATCAAAGAAGATCTTGATCGCTGAAGAATCAAATCATATTACGTAAGATTTTCTTTAAATCCCTTAAATTCTGGAAATCAATCCTAATCACATCATCGGTTAAAACAATTCCATATTCACTCAGTTCATTCTTTTGTGATAGCTTCACTCGTGCGCTTCACATGATCGAATTGTTTTATCCATATCTTCCAATAATGATAAAACTCTATTATTACCTCATATTCGTCATGAAAACATTCTTATTGTTATTTATGACAACCTCTACCAAATTTCGGGGACGAAATTTCTTTAACGGGTGGGTACTGTAACGACCCGGAAATTTCCGACCAAATTTGAACTCTAATCTTTATATGATTCCGACACGATAAGCAAAAACCCTAATGTTAAGTCTAGAAAATTTGAAATCTATATCTGGATAATTAGATACCCTTTGACCAAGCCTGACGATTCACGAACAATTATTTAAATGTATATTTTAAATCTATTTGTTTCATTATAAAATTAAAATAATTACCAATGTAATAAAATTTGATAAAACATAATTATAGATATTGTAATTTAAAAATATATGTATATGAATTCTATATGTAGATATTATTATATATATATATATATATATATAATTTATGAATATTAAATATTAAATATATTATTATAATAGTAAACATTACAAAGTTTATAATATGTAAAGTTAATATATTAAATTTGTTACAAGTTGAAATATAATTGCTATAGTAATATTATTCTTTACCTCTAATAAAAATATCAACAGTTATATTATTATAAAGACGTAACTCATAAATAAGGAAATTTATATAAACTGATATACTATTATTATTTACATTATTATTATTTCTTTTGCTAGTATCATGATTATTATCAACAATAACATTATTATTAGTATTAATATTATTATCATTATTTGGTAATATAAGACTTATTAAAATTACCATCTTTAATGCTTACCATTTAAAAAAAAAATTTATTAATTTTTTTTTTTATCAAGAGTATACTTTTTATCTCATTACTATTACTATTATGAATATTATTTATTAATATTCAATATAAAGTTTATGAATTCCATTGATTAAAAATTTGGAAATTTATCTAAAAATATTTTTAATCTAAAATTATAATTAATGTATTTATAAATTATTAATAATAAATATAAAGATAAATTAAAAAAAAAAACGCCTAGAATATATATATCAATATCAGTTTGGTAACTGTCTTTGTCATAATATTTGGCCCGTGATACCTGATCAAAATATCGACCTTACAATTCGCAATTCATTTTTTTTATATATATATCAAACGTGTATATGTGTTTGAATAAGAGGTTATATTTTTTTTTATTCAACGACACCTCTGTTTCTTCTATTTTTTCCCAATACTTCGAATTTGATATTAAACTCAAAAAGTAACGATGCAAAGATGTTAGTAGTCGTGCATATAAACTTTCTGCAGAGCTTCAAATCTTAAGTTTTTATATTGAATTCAAATTTTGAAGTTAAACGTATTATTTCAACAAGACAACCGAAGCTTAATTGATCAAATTCGAACATGTTAAGATGTTTTAGGTTCAATTGATAATACACGAGTATTATAGTAGTGATTGGAAGCATGTTTCATGAAGAAATCATAGGTTAAAACCCTTTAGATTGTAAGTTTGATTTTAGGTTCAATCTTGGAAAAATAAACTATGATAGTCAATTTAATTGATTTAAGGAAGCTGTTAGAATCGAAATAATACATAGATAATATTGATCGATGTCTAAGATTTATGTTTCATTCGAGATGGGCATCAAAGGTTTGATAAGTTTGGTGTTCATGGTTGTCTCAGGTCGATCACAGGGATAAAGAGGAAGAAGGTTACATAGTTTAGGTTAGATAAACTGATGTCGGGTTTTAAAACAGAAAAGAAGCAACGGATCATTGGTTAGGAGTGGTTGCGTTTAACTGAGTGGTCCTGGGTTCGAAACTTTGCTAAGGCGATTACATTTTTTTTTACAATAAAAGCTGGGCTTGGGCCGTTATCAGAATTAGAGGTGTTGGGCCGAAGATCAAGCTGGGCCGGTTGTTGTTATCATATTAGTTAGGCCAAAAGCAAAAGACGGGTTAAATAAAATTGGATATAGACATTAAACAGAAAAAGAGCAACAGCTCAGATGGTTGGTCGTATGGAGGGTTAGCGGGAGGTCATGGGTTCGACTCCCGGCTTGGTCACTCTATTCTCTTTTTAGCATTTTAAGGTAGTTTTGTTGAAACTATTATTACTATTAATATTATTCTTATTATCACTAGTACTAAAATGGATATTATTAATTATAATTATTATTGTTATTACTACTACAATTATTATTTCCAAAACTATTATTATTATCATTATCATCATTAAAATCTAATGATTTTCATTATCAAGGATAATTATAAATAAAACTAGTATTATTATTATTATTATTGATATTATTATTCTTATTATTATCATTAGTATCATTTGTAGTAAAAACTATCGTTCTCATAGAAAGTACCATTTTTAATATTATTATTATCTTTATTATAAAATTTATCATTTTCATTAAAATCATTATTTTTACTATCATTATTATTTTGACATTAATATCACTAATAACATGTAACTACATGTGTTAATATATATATATTTGTTCGATTACAACATGAGTGTTAATATATACATAAATGATATAGGTTCGTGAATCAGAGGCCAACCTTATACGTGTTCTGTGATGTTATATGTATTTTTACTACAAAATACATTAGGTGAGTATATAGTCCCACTTTTAAACTCTAAATATTTCGGGATGAGAATACATGTATTTTATGTTTTACGATATGGACACAAGTAACTGAAAAATATATTCTACGTTGAGTTGTACCACTGGCATACTTCTCTGTAGCTTGGTAACTAATATTTACAGCGGTATTGTAAACGCGAATCCTGTTGATAGATCTATCGGGCCTGACAACCCCAACCGGACTGGACGACCAGTATTCAACGGTTGCACAGTACTTCGTTTCGTGACTACACTTGGTACGGTGTAGTAAGATTTCATAATAAAGGGAATATGCGACGTGATTAAATGTTAAGTATGGTTACCAAGTGCTCAACCACTTAGAATATTTTTATTAAAATGTTTACATATGAAATCTTGTGGTCCATAGTTATTACGCTGCTAGCATCAAACCTATATATCTCACCAACCTTATGTTGACTTTTTAAAGCATGTTTATTCTCAGGTACGAATTAAGTCTTCCGCAGTGCATTAGCTCATACTAAGGACCTTATTTGGAGTCGATCATCGCAATGGAACCAGATATTGATGATTCCGTCCAGGGGGACTTGGACGGGGTTTGACAGTTTCTTTCGCATTTGATCTTCTCTTTCCCAAGTAAACTCGGGTCCCCTTTTGGCGTTCCATCGGACCTTAACAATCGGGATCCGGCTTTGTTTTAATTCCTTCTCGACGTAGTCCACAATTTCAACCGGTTCCTCCACAAAATGGAGTTTGTCATTAATAGTAAGTTCCTCGAGAGGGACGATGATATCGGGCTCGGCGAGACACTTCTTCAAGTTAGATACATGAAAAGTAGGATGGACGGAGCTTAGTTGAGGCGGAAGGTTTAAACGATAAGCAACGGTTCCGATACGCTCTAAGATTTCGAAAGGACCAACGTACCGCGGATTTAGTTTCCCACGTTTCCCAAAACGGATGACACCTTTCCAAGGTGCGACTTTTAACATGACGCGGTCACCGACTTGAAATTCGAGGTCTTTGCGTCTTTTGTCGGTATAGCATTTTTGACGACTCCGGGCCGTCCGAAGCCTATCTCGGATTTGAAGAATCTTTTCGGTCGTTTCGTGAATGAGTTCGGGCCCGGAAATTTGCACGTCACCCACTTCGGCCCAACAAAGATGAGAGCGACATTTTCGACCATATAACGCTTCAAAAGGTGCGGCCTTAATACTCGCATGATAACTATTATTGTAAGAGAATTCGGCGAGAGGTAAGTGATTGTCCCAAGCTTTTCCAAAATCAACAACGCAGGCTCGTAACATATCCTCTAAGGTTTGTATTGTACGTTCACTTTGCCCATCGGTTTGGGGATGATATGCGGTGCTCATGTCCAAACGCGTTCCCAACGCTTCTTGTAACGTACGCCAAAATCTAGAAACGAAACAACCATCTCGGTCGGAGATAATCGATAACGGTACTCCGTGTCGGGCTACAATCTCTTTAATGTAAAGTCGTGCAAGTTTCTCCATTTTGTCGGTTTCTTTCATGGCGAGAAAGTGCGCGGATTTGGTGAGACGGTCAACAATGACCCAAATTGTATCATAACCGCCTGACGTTTTCGGTAGTTTGGTGATAAAATCCATCGTGATCCTTTCCCACTTCCATTGTGGGATCTCGGGTTGTTGAAGTAACCCGGACGGTCTTTGGTGTTCAGCTTTGACTTTAGCGCAAGTCAAACAATTGGCGACGTATCTAGCAACCTCCTTTTTGATGTTCGGCCACCAATATTGTTCCTTAAGGTCATGGTACATCTTATTGGCGCCGGGATGAATCGAGTATCGCGATTTGTGGGCTTCGTCTAGGATGAGGTTTCGTAGATCGCCATATCTAGGCACCCAAATTTTTCCGGCGTAATATCGAAGTCCGGTCTCCCTAACTTCGAATCGGGAGACGAGAATGTTTAAAAGTTCGCGTGCGATGTTGTTGTCCTTAAGAGCTTCATCTTGGGCTACCCGAATTTGGCTATTAAGGTTGGAGTGGATGGTGATATTCAAAGCTCGGACACGAAGAGGCACCGCTCTTTCCTTTCGACTTAAGGCATCGGCCACTACATTTGCCTTCCCGGGGTGGTAACGAAGCTCGCAATTATAATCGTTCAAGGTCTCAATCCACCTTCGTTGTCTCATGTTTAGTTGCTTTTGATCGAAGATATGTTGGAGACTTTTGTGATCGGTAAAGATAGTACTCTTGGTACCAAGAAGATGATGTCTCCATAGCTTAAGTGCAAAGATGACGGCACCGAGTTCAAGATCATGTGTCGTGTAGTTTCGTTCGTGAACCTTGAGTTGTCGAGAGGCATAAGCAATGACTTTCTTTCGTTGCATTAGTACACACCCATAACCGTTTTTCAAGGCATCACAATATACAACAAAATCATCATTGCCTTCGGGAAGTGACAAGATAGGAGCGGTGGTTAGTTTAGTTTTCAAGATTTGGAAAGCGGTTTCTTGTTCGGATGTCCAAACGAATTTTCGTTCCTTGTGAGTTAACGCGGTTAAAGGACGAGCGATTAGGGAGAAATCCTTGATGAATTTACGATAGTATCCGGCGAGACCTAAGAATTGACGAATTTGAGTAGGAGTAGTAGGAGTCTCCCATTTACTAATGGCTTCGATTTTTGCGGGATCGACTTTAATGCCTTGATCACTTACAACGTGACCGAGGAATTGAACTTCCTTCAACCAAAATTCACACTTGGAGAACTTGGCATAGAGTTGTTCTTTTCTCAAGAGTTCAAGCACGAGTCGGAGATGTTCTTTGTGTTCCTCTTCGTTTTTAGAATAGATCAAAATATCATCGATGAACACGATAACGAATTTGTCGAGGTAAGGTTTGCACACGCGGTTCATGAGATCCATGAACACCGCTGGTGCGTTAGTGAGACCGAAAGGCATGACAAGGAACTCATAACTACCATAACGAGTCCGGAAGGCGGTTTTGGAGACATCTTCCCCTTTAACCCTTAGTTGATGATAACCCGAACGGAGATCGATTTTTGAGTATACACAAGAACCTTGTAGTTGATCAAAGAGGTCATCAATGCGAGGAAGAGGATATCGGTTCTTAACCGTCAATTTGTTTAGTTCACGATAATCAATGCACATTCGTAGGGATCCGTCTTTCTTCTTGACGAATAAAATCGGAGCGCCCCATGGTGAATGGCTAGGTTGAATGAAACCACGGTCAAGTAACTCTTGGATTTGACTTTGTAATTCTTGCAATTCGGATGGAGCGAGTCTATATGGTGCACGCGCTACGGGTGCGGCTCCTGGAATAAGATCGATTTGAAATTCAACCGGTCGATGAGGTGGAAGACCCGGTAATTCGTCGGGAAATACATCGGAAAAGTCACTAACAATTGGCACATCTTCGATGCGCTTTTCGTCGGCCTCGACTTTCTTAACGTGAGCAAGAATCGCGAAACAACCCTTGCGAAGTAGCTTTCGAACTTTAAGGCACGAAACGAGATTGAGTCCGGTGCAATTTTTGTCGCCATAGACAATCAATGGTTCACCATTCTCGATAGGAATTCGGATTGCGTGAAGATCGCAAAGAATGTGAGATTTATTTTTGACCATCCAATTCATACCGATTATTACATCAAAACTCCCTAATTCCATGGGTATCAAGTCAATTTCAAATTCCTTACCCAAAATGTTCAAAGTATACCCCTGGTAATATGTGTCGGCACTTAAGAGTTTTCCGTCGGCCACTTCGATGGAATAAGTAGTATCTAAAGGGTGTGGTGGAGGGCAAAGGGTAGGAGCCAAAGTCTTAGACACAAAACATTTATCGGCACCCGAATCGAATAAGCAAGTAACATAAGAGTTGTTGAGAAGAAACGTACCCGTGACTAGTTCATTGTCATCTCGGGCTTCCTCGGTGTTGATGTTAAAGGCTCGGCCTCGGTTGTTGGGGTTGGCTTTCTTTTTCGGGCATTCGTTCTTATAATGGCCCGTTTGGCCACATTCGTAACAAGTGACCGTTTTTGGAGGATTGGGCCCCTTTCGAGCAACGGGGGCGGCGCTTGTGCAATTGTTGGCCCTATGACCAACACCTTGGCAACGGTGACAAACTAGCTTGTTACATTCGCCGTGATGATGCTTGTGGCATTTGTTGCAAAAAGGTAAGTTTCCGACATAACCCTTCTTGCCGTCGTTGTTGAAAGGCTTTTTGGTGAAGGTGTTGTTGTAGTTGGTTGATGGAGTGGCTTCCCATTTCCTTTTGTTGCCACCCGACTTGTCCTCGGCCTTAGGAGCCGGCACTACGACTTCGTCAACCGTTTCGATTAATTGACGGGCCATGTTCATAGCGGCTTGATGAGTAGCGGGTTTGGATGACATCACCCCTTGTTTGATGCTTTTTGGAAGACCGAGCATGTAGAGCTCAATCCTTTGAGATTCGGGGTTAACAAGATTAGGACACATCAAGGATAGTTCGGCGAAGCGTTGATTATAAGCTTTAAGATCGTTTCCGACCGCTTTCAAAGCTCGTAGTTCTTCCTCAAGCTTTCGGGTTTCTTCGCGCGGAAAATATTCAACAATCATCTTTTCCCTTAGATCGGCCCAAGAGAGGGCATGAGCTTCATCGGTACCCACCGATTGAACATAGGTGTTCCACCATGTTAGAGCAATTCCGGAGAAAGTGTGGGTGGAGTATTTGACCTTGTCTTGATCCCGACAACCGCTTATGCTAAAGACGGCCTCGGTTTGTTCAAACCAACGAGTAAGCACAACCGGTCCCCCGGTTCCATCATAAGTGTGAGGTTTGCACCCCATGAAAGCTTTGTAGGAGCATCCCTCGTTTGAGTTACCGGCCCCATTGTTGTTGTTGTTGTTGTGGTTGTTGTTATTGTTATTGTTGTTGGAAGAGTGACCGGCCATGGCCGCATCCACGGCGGTGGCTATCATGCGTTGCAAAGCTTGTTCGGGAGTTTCATTGCGTCGTACACGGCGAGGAGCCATTGTTCCTTCAAAATAAAAGAATACCGTTGGTTAGTATTCTAAATAATACTAACCGTGATATGGGATAAAGATAGAGAGAAAATTATCCTTGACCCGCCTTAAATTCTTTATGTCATAATGTCGGTATGTTCATATGAGTCACCGTAATATAATTTCCGGGAATTATATTACCCTAATTCATATGTGCATTCGACATTACATCATATAGTCAAGGTGGCGTGTCAATTAAATTATATAACGCAAGATTTAGATAGAATAAGAGCAGAGATGAGTAGAAGAGTTAGAGTATAAATGCACAATTTGTCAAGTAATTCCTATGTCAAGTCTATATGCCGGTTGTAGTCTAGACTCACCAATGTACCCTATGACTCGGGGTTGACACCAATGAACTCTAAATCCCTACAACCAAAGCTCTGATACCACTTGTAGCGACCCCGACAAATCGTCAAATGACGGCGTCATCTACGTATGGTCCCATTACATGGTCGTAAGTCTTTATAACGAAGTTTGACCGAAAAATATGTCGCATTCATTTCATAAATAAGGATGTTTCAAAGTTTACAAAAGTAGTTTCCATAACAAGTACATAACAATGTTTAAAGTTTGTATGAAACACGTGTGACACAATTAAAAGTAGTCAAAAAGACGCTCCACGTATGCAAGTATACTCGACATCCAATGCAAGTATCAAAAAGTATGAGCGGAAGCATATATCACCTAAGTTCAAGGACCTGAGAAAAACATAGAGAATCTGTCAACGAAAACGTTGGTGAAATCATAGGTTTAAATAAGTAAGTGAGTAAAAGTAAGTTGAACCACAAGATTTGCAACATCGATAAAGTCATAGTACATTCTAAAAGTTAATATTCACGAGCACTCAATTATCAAAGCTTAACATTCCGTCCGTTGAACCCCGTAATAATAGTGTTAGAACATACACTGTTTCCCGAAAATATATTTCACCCGTAGACGGTAGCGAACCGTCCGAAGTGAGGGTTTGTCAAACCCATATAGCCATATAACATAAGTTCTCGCTTACACCATCTGATGTAACTAATGATAATCGAATTGAAGATTTGTGTTCAAACTCGTATGTAGAATGTTTGTTTTCCCTGTACTTGTGTTCACGTAGTTTAAAAGAACGTTTATGTTTTCTCATCCCAAAAGTAAGTTCAAAAAGAGTAAAAGTGGGACTATGATCTCACCTTGTATGCACGAATCAAAAAGTACTTCGACAAGTAACGTGTGCAAAGAACAATGCTAATCTTGACCTAAACAAATAGGTTGTATCAATAACGATAGTCACGAAGGGTCAAAGATGTTCAATTAGTCCTATGGCTCAATACGACTCGATTATATTAACATGTGAATCAACTAGTCAAGTTTCATGCAAGTTACAAGTAAATAATCATGTTAGAAAGGTTGCATAAGTATTTGGTTAAGTTTGACAAAAAGTCAAACTTGGTCGGGTCAAAGTCAACGGAAAAGTCAACATGTTCGGGTCGGGTCTCGGACAAATTTTCTATGCTAGTTATTCATATATAAGCATGTTAAAACAAGTTGCAAGTGAATTGGAGGTCTAGAACATCCCAAACATTTTTCGTCAAATGACAACCCAAACAGCCAGTTTTAGTACAATGGGACGGCGTCCCAAATGGCTAGACGGCGTCCCAAAATGAAGGGTGGGACGGCGTCCTGATATCCTAGACGGCGTCCAGGTTCAAAAGGTGGGACGGCGTCCCCAGTATCTGGACGGCGTCCTGATCGGTTTCCAGGCCCTGTTTGCTGTATTTCCTAAGTGCACGAACCAAATATCAAACTAACCTAATTTATGACCCGGAAACACTTAGAACATGTATCATATATCATCGGGAAGGTAAATTGACGAGGAAAACACCTAGACACATTTCATCAAGCAATCCAACACTTACAACAACCAAAAACCGTATTAAACATTCATAATCAAAGTTTCAAGTTCTAAAACGCATTTCATGATTCGGGAAACCAATTTACATGTATGATATGCGGTTTCGAAGATAATCAAACACACATTGCAACCAAACTCTTATCTACAATATTTCATAGCATTTGGTGCATCAAAGTTCATATAAAGTTTATCAAACCCTAGTCAAGCATCACAAAAACAATAATCATGTTAATGAAGTTTCTTTAATCAACCTATACATCAACATGAAGCTAATGATGCTAGTAACACTTTTAAAACATGCACTTTAACAATCTAACGACATTTGATCATCCAAAATCAAGGATTTAGCAAGCAATTTTCATAATGAACTAGTTACACCAAAAACAACAAATCGAGCATACAAATTACATACACGACATCACAATGAGCCATAGACACTAATTAACATACTTTTAAGTCAAGAACACGAATTTAAAGAAATCTAGTGTTTTAGAAATGATACCCAAAAGTGATGAAGTTGGTATCAAATCGAAGAGGATGAAGAGAGGATCACGAATATGTATTTTGTTTTGTTGCTAGCTCCTTATTCCGGATTTAGATGATGAATTTGTGTTTGAATGTTGAGAGGATTTGAAAGTAGTAAAAAGAGGAAGAGGAGGTGAAATGAATGGATGAAAAGGGGTTGACTCTTTGACCTAGTCAAATGTTTCAACCTTTGGCAAGTTTGGTCCCTCAACTTTAAACCGGGTGCGGGAATTACCTAAACGAGATAATTCAACGCATATTAACGGGATGTGTTATAAACATATAACGGAACTTAAATAGTTAAACGGAAAAGTAAACAGAAAAAGGCGGGATGTTACACCAACTCTTATTAAGGATTATCAACATATCTCGCTAATAGGGGCTCCTTGTATGATAGTTACCAAAGTCATTTCTACTCATCTTTCGAATCGAAGGTTATTGATAATGTTATAAGCGAGAAATGTACTGCTTTTAATCGAAGAAGACAAATATAAAACGACCATTTTCATTTTAAGTGAACAACCATTGAGTGGTATAGAAAGAAAAATAAAAAACTCCTTACACGATATTCCCCACCGAAAATAGTCACAACTCTCAACTTAAAATCCATATCTCTAACACTAAGATCGTCGCATGGTTCACCCTGAGAGACTAGACCATAAAAGAAAGAGCCCGACAATGTAACCACGATTGTGAGACTAGATATACGAGCAATCAAAACCCCACCAAAAGCTACATACCCCCGCCCTGAAAAATGAGGCCACGACCAACATGGTGGTGAAACCACCACAACCAACGACACCACCTCCCCTACACGAGCAGGGCCGTCTCAACAATTTAAAGGCCCTATGCGAAAATAAAAATGGGCCTTTATACAGGTTAAAATTCTCAATACAAATCTCGTAATAAATTATATTTATAATAACAAATTATCTAAATCATAATAGCGTATAAGATTTCGTAATGAATGATATTGACGATGAAATTTTACAGAATTTCTTTTTAATAAATTTATTTGGCTATTTTTTTGATGAGTTTGTTTAACTATTTTGCAGAAAACAATATATGTTCAAAAATTTGGCCCTTCTAAATTTTTGGGCCCTAAGCGATTGTCCATATTGTCTATGTCCGAAGACACCCCTGCACACGAGACGTAAGGCGACTACCCACAACAGGATGGTGAACTGCCACACCACCAACCAAAGGAAGCCAGATACCAACCCCAACCACATGAAACTCGACCCCACTCGAGACACAACGCGGTTACCACCGACCGAGTGGTGAATCGTCTTACCGCTGGCGATAAGAAGTTGAAAGACCACCACCAACCTCATTCCGACGAGATATAAGGTTACGAAGACAGGAATCTGGATCAAGCATTCAAATCGGAGAAAATGAGAGAAACCAGCCAACCACCTAGACCCCTGACCCACCACGAGAACGGTGGCGTATAGGGGTCCTTGACGTCGGATCTACCCCAACGCGCCGGGAGAGGAAGCAAAAAGTTGCCGGAACACGAAAATGAAAAAGAACACAAGAAGATAACGAAAAAGAGGAGAAAGAGGGGAAAGAGACGTTTAAACCCGGACTCCGGTATGATGCTGAAATTCGGTGACGACCGAGAAAAGCTAGGGTCCCGTTGGTGTATAAATTTCATTAAATTTCTCTTATCTCTTGTACGATTGATTTTGACAAACATGTATTCATTAGTACAAATTTTTTTTTTTCTTCATAACTTCAACATATATAGATATAGATAAATGAATTTTCTAGTAACAATTCTATTTTTTTTTTAAAAAAAATTTCATATGCGCATATATTATTTTTACAATATAAATAACTATAGAGTAAATAACTACATTCTAACCGACAAAACACAAAATGTTTGTATTAATTTCAGGGCTGGTCCCGAGAATTTGAGTGCCCCGAACGAGGCAAAAAAAACTCTGAAGCACTAATGAATAATATAAGGTATTTAAAAACGACAATTAACGTCATATTAATAAACGTAAAGAATTTAGCATTAGAATTAGATACCGTGATAGTTAACCAATGATTTTTGAACCCCTCGCATTTTTGATAACAAATTGTTTAATTATCTGTTCATAATTTATTCCTTCTAAAAATTCATTTTCAATAGTTATCATCGTCAATCAATTCGGTCTTTGTTGGAACATTGTGGATCGTAGGAGCCATCTAATCATCATCATAATCTAATCAAATCTAATCATCAGCATAATAACATATTAGATTCAAATTCATATTCATAATCAGAATCATAATCAGAATCATAATCATAATCATAATCATCTAATCATCATGATACAAAAAGAAAAAGAAAAAAACTTAACTGATAACTATTGCGGAGTATATATAAAAACAAAATTTTGTTTTTTCGTAGGATTTTTGCTGAGACAAAAAAAAAAAAACACCCGAGCGGGTTCTTTTTAAACATTCGCGGTCATACAAAGAGAGACGTGTGCTGCTTTTAAACATCCACCGACCCGACCCATTTACATACTAAAAACTGCTTAGATTTTGTTGCTAATTTATCCCCAATTCTCTCTCTTTATTAAACCCTAGAAACTGTAAAAACTTCAATTCAATTTTTCTTTCAAATCAATCTCGTCGTTTCATCGCTTTAGGCTCTTGATCGTTACTCAATCGCATCAGGTGAGGTTTAATATCGTCAATTTTACTGATTTCGTTGAATTCGGTAATTTAATGAAGTTTTACCGAATGTCACTTTGATCGATTAATTGATGTTTATGATTACTGATTGTTTGTTGATGATTTCATGAATTTGTTAAAAATTTATTTTTACTGTTTTGTTTGTAATGTGTGTAGACAATTATGCAGCGATTATGATAAAGTTCTCGTTTTTAGGTTTATGTTTGACTATTTATCTTACTTCTTGTTGTAATGTACTGCTTAATTGCGCTGGATTGCGAATTTTGTGTTTAGAATTTAAAATCTAGGGATTATGCTTGTATGTGTGGTGTTTGTTGGAGGTTTACTTTAAAGTACCTCAAAATTTGTTTACTGATTAGTGGTTTTAGAGAATGTAATACACCAAAAATTATATTTTAGTTAACGAATATGCGAATATGTTGTTTTACGGAATTAAATAGTTATAAAAATTATTTTTTAGTGAACAATTATGAGGTTATGAGTTTCTTGATTTTGTATATTCAACTTTCATGCTTGATTTCCAAGAATGATTTGAAATTGACATTCTTGTGCTAAAATGTGTTTGTATAATTTAGTTGATTGGTTTAGATTCTTTGTCAACACTGAAAGCTTATACTTTGTAACAGATGGCTTTTTATATGTGGGAATCTGAGTCTTTATATTTAATTTATTCCAAAGTTTGTAGCCAGTTTAGCGTATTTTATAAAGCTATAATCTTTAATTCTTGGTTTGAGACATGTATAGATGATTTGATCAATTAATGCTTTACAGACCCTGTTTAATTTGTTATCAGCTTATTTAAATTGAGAACAAGAATTTTGCCTGTTTTGGGGAGGTTAATGGAGAGGGTTAAAGTGTTAAACATAGAGGCATTGTTGACAAAATATAAAAATAGTGATGATCACTTGCATTTAGAAATTATATTTGCTGACTCTGAATATTTTCCTATACTTATTTGCTTTTGAATGTGTCATTCGATTGCTTTACATTATATTCTAATGATGTTTTGAGTCCAAAATTTAAGCAATTTGCTGCGATTAAATACGTTTCAGGTCTTATCTAACGATCAAGTTATATTTTGCATCATTATTTGAGACATGAGCACTCAAGAGCCATGTTTGAAGTATGCCAGAATTGGTAGGCGAAGGAAAGAAGTGCCGGATCTTAATGTACCTCCTGTAGTTGAAAACCTAGAGCTAGCAATGGGGCCCACCAATTTAGTGGGTCAGGTGGGCCATGGTGAGAATCCTGCTATTCCAGTAGCTCACGGTGCACCTGCTCCTCAGCCAGCATGGCCCACCCAACCTGCACCAATTGATGTCGAGGAACTAGATGACGATGATGTTGTTATATCATCCCCCAGAGCATTTGAAGAAGTACACATTTTTATACTCCTTAAACCACTTTTTTTATAATTTAAATGCTTTATCCCGGTTCACATTATTTTTTATTTAATTTCTTTTCAGGCTAAACTCAGATCACGAAGAAGACGAAGGACTGTTGTGTTTGATTTGGAATCTGGTAAAGACTAATACCCTTAATATGTGCTTATGCATGCTCACATGTGTATACAACAATTTTTATTCAATTAATGATAACTCATGTTATGCAACTTAAGATAACGTTATGCTAATATCATAGGCATTATGCTTTCTCTTTACACATCTATATATTTATCATTACTATATACGTAGGTGTTATGAAGCCTGTTACTTTTACTGTTATGAATAAGCATGTGTAGTTAAAGCTTACAAAGCCTAAACAATAATTATACCATACATATACATGAGTTTTCATATCCTGTTACGTCTTTTAATGTGATCAAGTTATGTTATGGTATGATATGGCAGAAGACGTTGCTTTTAGGAATGTTCACTACCAGGCGAACAAGCGTAGAAGAATCCATACAAATCCCCCTATCATCAATCATCAACTCTATGTGAATTTGGAAGAAAGTAGCAGTTCGAACTTTCTTGACCATTACCGCGTAAAATTCGAAGCTCCTTGATCTACTATCGTCGTGACTGGGCGGGTTATATGGCCTTGGTTCAAAATTTGCATTTTTTTTTTTTTTGGGTGCTGGCTGACCGTAAACACTTGTCTACATTTTTTTTCTTTCTAGTAAATAGTTAGCGTGTCAACTTTTAAATACGGGTTACAGTATTTTTTATGATAATAACAAATTTTGAGCTGTTCTCATCCAGTTAAACCTCTTATTTTTCCCTATAATATTTATTATTTATATAAAAATATGAATATAATTAATATAAATCAGTGTGTCCTATTTTTTTTTTTTTTTTTATTTTTTTTTTATTTTTAAAAACAAGTTTTGTTGCAGGAATATCAAATCTGCTTCAACCTCTTAACTCATATTTTTTGGGGAGTAGTTTAATGTAGGCTATACTATTTTGTATTTTCTGTTTTGTGGTTGCAGAGGAAAGTGCAGTATTATGCACCGCCACTGCCGCCGCCACCACCGCCACCACCAGAACCTGTGTTCACTTGTCCTGTTTGCATGGGACCAATAGTAGAGGAGGTGACAACAAAGTGTGGTCACATTTTTTGTATGGAGTGCATCAAGTCTGCTATTAGTGCTCAGCATAAGTGCCCAACTTGTAGGCACAAACTTACAAACAAAAGTCTTATTAGGATTTATCTCCCAGCCACCAAGTGAGTACAAGGTCTGTATTAATTTGTCGACTCTTTTTGCTCGTCTTTTGAATTACCTTGTTAAGGCCAATTTAAAATGAATTTATCATCTCGTTCTCATTCTTTAAATATGCAAGTTTTTATGTTATTTGAAGGAATTGTATTTAAAACTGGATTTCCTCACTATTGTTGCAGTGAGGAAATGTAATGGACTATGGGTTAGGTGGTTTGCGGGTTGACATCAATTTTTTTCTTATTTTTATTTTTATTTTAAAAGTTCTTTTTTTCAAGGCAAACTCTTCACAGATCAATATGATACCCAATATATTTTGAAAATAATAATCTACATAGCAAAAACAATGTAGGATTGTGTGAACAATTGAATGTATATTTCAAGATATATTTCTTATGATACACTAGTTACTGTAATCATACTTGACAAGTATTCCCCTCGTCCCACAAAGATTGTCTTGTTTAACTTTTGATTGGATTTAAGAAATATGAGTGAATTGCCTTTTTTTTTTTTTTTTTTTGGAAAAACAAACTCACAAACCCATTACACGAATATTTACAATAATCCACGAAATATGTTCATAGCAGTATTTGAACCCTCAACCTCTTGATTAAAAGGGCAACTACGATACTGCGAGGCCAATGGCCCTTTGGTAGTTAATTGTCTTATTTGCCCTTCAATTAAATTATAAAATTATAATTAATGATTGCTTATAATATTATAACTGGTTGCCATATTTGATTGTATCTCTCAAAAAAATAGAGTGGATATTAATCGGAATTAAAAGGGATTTTTATTGTTATTTTTAGTAAGAGAGAATTTTTTGGGACAAACCAGAATAGTAAGGTAGACATTTATTTTCGGACGGAGGGAGTAATGTTTTAATCCTTTCCACGGCCCGTCTTATTTATTTGCTTGTCCAATCTTTCGTAATGACTAAGTTCCACTATTCTCTTTTGGTATATTATATATAGACGGTTACACTTGGGTTGCTGACATGTCTCTTGTTACTTGCAGCTGTATGGCCGGCTTGTAGAGTCCAGTTGTGGTTCTACTCGTGTAAAGGCGATCGTGGGTGCAACCATTAGTGAAAGCAGCGGGACTTTTATTTTTGGTTTCTTATTTAGTGTTGGAGGGGCGGGGATATATATGCGGCAAATAGGATGCTATAAAATGTGCTTCCAGAGACCGCAGCTAAGTTGTACCCTGTTTACTTGAGGTTACTTGGTCTCCTTGTGTCTGAAGTCTGAACCTTTTTATTTGCGTCTTTTTATTATGGTTTATTAGTCTGTGCGGTTATACTTGGCCCCTTAATTTATTGGAAGATTTTGTTTGAACCAATGGAATGAGGGAATGATATATGAAAGGAGCTGCTGTTTTAGAGCTTACTGATTTTTACTCTGTGGTGTTTAATAGGGTTGGGTCAAGTAACAAGGTGGATATATTATATCTCAACCTTCTAAAGGGAATTCATAAAATGTGAAAAATAACTAACTAAAGAACATTATACAGTAATAAACCTTTTATTACAAAAATAACTTACAAACTGACATGGCACTCATAATCACCATTTAGCTGATTTTCATTTTTCATGTTTTTATTTATCTCTCCTCTCCAACAATTATTTAACATAGAACAAATACACTTGTTAACAGTTTGTTTGTTCAAGTAATAGCCCATAAACTAGAATCATTTTATTTTATTGGGGTCACTGTTTAACTGGAACAATGGTGTTCTGCATATAGTATATGTTTTTGATTCAAATGGTAAACAACTTTCATTTACCAATGTTTCAATCCAAAGTTAGATGCAGTTGCCTTGTCATTTATGCCATGATATTCTATAACTAGATCATTCATCATTCATACAACCCAAACACTTCTAGCTCAATTTAATTCACCAGCTGCGTTTCACCACAACACATTTAAACATGTACTAACATTTTTGCATAATGCATTCATTCATTTCGCCAAATTTGCATAGTATGTAGCATGGTATTAGTTGTACGAGTCATAAATATCGTAATAGCTACCAATAAGAGAATTATCCAAAACTGATATGCATATACATAAGTAGCAAACAAGTAGAATTTGATGACTAAATCAGACTGCTTAGTTGTACCCCATGTATATAAACGTTGTCAATATCGTACTGTAAACAAATTTAAATATCACATCTAAAAGTTTCACTATATAATCAGGAATGCGGTAAACACTATTTTCACATTTACAACATACCATAACATTCTCATTCTTTTATGCTATGTATATAGTTTATAAATCGTCACTCTTGCTTCTTACCGTTATCATACATTCTTGAGTCTCACTACTTCAAGTGATGGCCGAACAACTCTTTCAGAGAATCAGAATCCAAAAAATGGTGACACGGGCAAGGTAAGGGAAGATCAGAAACGGATTCCCGCATACCCCACCATTGATTATACGTCTGCAGGGGAGGAAATCATTCGAGAGCCGTTAGATCCTGTTGATTCTTTTGTAGATTCTGCAGCGAGTTTTGGAATCGATAAAGATGGTCAAAAGAGTGTTGATGGTATAGATGAAGCTTTTTTCTCCAATAGGTATCCCACAGGGTACTATGGAGGTCGTCCCTATGGCTACCCTTATCCACGTGGCATATTTAGGTTCCCTCGGCCACGTGGCATATTTGGGTTCCCTCGAGGAATCTTTGGGATCCCTCGAGGCATCTTTGGGTTTCCGGGAGGTTATGGTGGGTATCCGGGTGGATATCCAGGAGGTTATGGTGGGTATCCGGGTGGGTATGGTGGATATCCAGGTGGGTGGTACTCTGGTTATGGAGGTAAAGCAGATGTGAAGGGTAAAGAAGAGATTCTGCCATGATTGAAATTCTTCCTTTTTCTATATAGATAATTCTCAGTATATTATAGGTTAATGATTGATATAAATTTCTACTTTTATAAGTTTGATTATTAGATGTCTATTATAATTATATTTCTTGTGTTTCTATAAAGAGTTCTGTGGTTTCAGGCTCTCGTGAAGTTTGTACTAGTTTGGTTCTCTGAAACAACACCTGCTATAGTGAATTATATTTCAGTCGACGAAGTTAAAATGCTAAATTATCTTACTCAATGAATACTGTGTCTTCAGTATTGGTAACAACAACAAAAAATATACAGATTCGACCACCGAGGCATTGCCTGAGTGGTACAACTCCTATGTTGATCCTAAGCACACGCCTTTGATTTAATAGGCGAGGGTTCAAATCCTGGGAGGGGGTTTTCTCAAATATTCTGTTTGGGTGATACGGTGCATGCCTTAAGCCTTCCAGTTTAATCCAAAGCACACCGGGTACCCAATGCGGCGATGGTGTGTGAAGAGTTTCCTCCTGACGCGTGTGTGAGTGACAAATGAGAGCATTCGATGTCGATATTGCAGTTAAAAGAATATAAATACAGATTCGGTGCATCATTCGCTCCATGTTTCCCCTACGGCTGAAGCCTTTACCAAAAATATAAAGCAATAATAATAACTAACAAACAACCAGAGAGTAAACATGCATCATGTAGGGGGTGTTTTAATTTACCACGTACTACTATGAAATTGGACTTGTCCGTCTTTGGTTTTGTTTGGTTGTATGTTATTCGTTTCGGAGTAGTTCGTTCAAGTTCTTTAAAATTATATAGAATTTCTTTGGAATTTTCTCAATACAGTCTTAAGGGCTATATTTAACACATTAAGACATGTATTATTACTTTTAACTTGTTAATAATTACATATAATTTGTACCATCACTTAAACTAGTTTTAATGCGGCGTAAGTCATCCCACTTGGCAACTTTTTGACGCCCTTGACGCCCCTAATGCCGCGTCAAAATTTGACGCCCCGGGCGTCAGTAGAAAATCGACGAAAGAGTCAAGATTTGTCAAATTTGTTTTAGCCAATCAGATTTCGTCAAATATTTTTATATATTATTAATTAATATATATTTTATACTCAACTACCAATAATATTTTACCAAATCTGTAAAGACCCGTCCTAATCCATAAGAACGAATACAATAACATATGATTACATCGCGAGGTACTTGACCTCTATATGATATATTTTACAAACATTGCATTTGTTTTAAAAGACAAACTTTCATTACATCGACAGTTGACGGCATGCATACCATTTCATAATATATCCAACTATAATTGACTTAGTAATAATCTTGATGAACTCGACGACTCGAATGCAACGTCTTTTGAAATATGTCATGAATGACTCCAAGTAATATATCTAATTATGAGCAAATGCACAGCGGAAGATTTCTTTAATACCTGAGAATAAACATGCTTTCAAGTGTCAACCAAAAGGTTGGTGAGTTCATTAGTTTATCATAATCAATCATTTCCAATAATATAATAGACCACAAGATCCTCATTTTTCATAAATATCATTACACTCGCAAGTGTATAAAATCCATTCGTATGATGAACACCTGGTAACCGACATTAACATAATGCATGTAGAATATCCCCCGCATACTCGCAAGTATGCCATAATTATTGGCAATCGCAATCACCATTTAAATCGAAGTACTAAAGCATTCCAAATTCCAGAATGGGGTTTGTTAGGCCCATAGATCTATCTTTAGGATTCGCGTCAATTAGAGGTCATTTCCCTAATTCTTAGGTTACCAGACTTGAAGGGGCGATATTCGGTTTAATAATCCAACCATACAATGTAGTTTCAAGTACTTGTGTCTATTTCGTAAAACATTTATAAAAGCAGCGCATGTATTCTCAGTCCCAAAAATATATATTGCAAAAGCATTTAAAAAGGGAGCACATGAAACTCACTATACTGTATTTTGTAGTAAAAATATATATGACGTCATTGAACAAGTGTAGGTTTGGCCTCGGATTCACGAACCTATATCATTTATATATATTAATACCTATAATCGTAATTGAGCAATTTCATATATTATAACTTATATTATATATATTTAATTTGTGTATATACATTTGTAATGACCAATATTTATATAGTTATATTAATATATATATTTGGTTAATATTATATTAAAAATACTTAATTTGTTATATATGAATATTTATATAAAAATGTTAATGTGATTAATACTTACTTATATGTAATATTACTAAAAGTATATTTTTATATACGAAATGTTTATTTGGTAACATAATATCAATAATAGTAATAAAAGTTATTTTTTATTATAATAATAATACTACTAATAATAATAACTATAAAAATAATGATTTGTATCGTTTTCCAAATAATAACAATATTAATAGTCATAATCATAGTAATAATAGTAATACTCATATTAATAATAATGATAATTCTAAAATTTCCATAAGAATACTTTTAATGATATTGCTAAAGATAACAATAATAACAATATTAATGACAATATACTAATAATAACAACAATCTTAATCTAAATAATAATAATAATAATAATAATAATAATAATAATAATAATAATAATAATAATAATAATAATAATAATAAGGAAATGATAGTAATAAAAATAGGATAACTACCTCAAATAAGCTTTTTCTAAAAATAAATGCCCTGAACTAGGCTCGAACCCGCGACCTCTCGCTCACCGACCGAACACTCAAACCATTCAGCCATTTACATTTTTTTGGAGTTCTACACAAAAATATAAATATAACCTGTCTTTTTCTGTGTTCTTATTCCTTCTCCATCTTCAACAGATTTAATTTGATCCGTAATCAGAATCAAGTAATAATGAATTACTTTATTAGTTTAAGGATTTAAAATGGATATTGAGTATAATTAGTATTTAAAGGAATTGAAAAAAAAAATACAATAAAAGAAAAAGAGTGCTGCTGTGCAGCGAATATGAATCAAAAGAAAAAATCACGATTTTGACTATAAACTCGTTTTTGTTACAGAATTCTATGCGAAATAGATTTCTGATCGGTGTCGAAGGGCCGGTCAAAAATAGCCTAATTACTCTATTTTAGATAGGGTAAGCAGGATTCGTTCCACGGGAAGCTATGGTCAACTAGTAAGCAATTTCAGGATTTGTTTGTTTGTGATTAACTAAAATTAACTAAAGTAAAAACTAGATTAACAATTACTAGGCAAATGTAAATTTTGAGTATTCAAAAGCATAAAAAATGAACTAAACGAAAAGGTTGTAATCAATTGGATGGAAGTCTTTATTCCTTGACAATCCCAATTATGCATGCATTAGTTCAACAAATCCTTATGTTATCAAATTATCAACTAAATCTCATAGACAAGACTTCTTTAGTTTTCCAATTTATGATTATCTTGGGCACAAGCAATGCTACCTACACACGTTGTCTTTATCCCTATACTAAATTGTAACTAGGTTGGATTAAGCACAAGATGTTAAATATCAATCACTTGTCTTACAACAATCAATAACTTTCAAACTTGCATTAAATGATAATTCGAAAGATTCAATGAAATTATAAACCAAAGGACATAAGGATTACAAATTCAAGAATCACATAAGTAAATGAAAAACTAAACATACAATAATTGTTCATGCAAGGAATAAAGTGAAAGAAACTAGCCAAGCATGTTGGTGATGATGATCATGGTTACTTCTTGAAGTTGCATGAAGAACACTCCTTGAAACCTAGCTTGAATCTTGATTTGATGATGATTAATGGTGTGTTTTTGTGTGTTTGATGCTCTAAAAACTGATGGAAGATGATATAAATTCGTAGCCTAGGGTTTCCATTATATAGGGGTGAAGTAGGGTAACCCCCAAGCATTAAATCCCTCAAATTCAGCCTTAAATTCTATCCAAAAATAGTTCCAGCCGCAAATTACTCTCACCGGGCGCCTACATGCGCCCAACCGCAAAAACCAGCCGCCTCCTTTTGCCAGCTTTCCACCTGACTGATTTTTTGGCACCCCTCAGGCGCCTCCTTGCGCCCCCCAGCCGCCTCCTTGCGGCTGGGCTTCAGTTTTTTCATTTTTTCTTGTTTTTAACCCCCGTTTTCACGTTCTCGTCCCAAATCATTACTCGTTATAAAAACCTCATGAAATAACTTTCTAAACCTCAAATATACACGTAATATCCACCTCTTAACATCGATAATGATCGGCGTTTACGACCCGATCAACTCCCCCACACTTATCATTGTTTGCCCTCAAACAATCTCAAACAAAATCTTCGACTCGAACCTTTAATTAAGCTTTTTAACAACTGATAAATCTTCAAAGGATTGTATAAAACCGCAACGTCTTGAACTCAATGTGGAACATAAATTCTTCTGACATGGCTCTCACTTAATGAACTTTAACTTCTCGATTATGTGAACATCTCGTCTCGAGCAAATACTTCAAAAATGTTACAAAAATTCAAACTTGGTGATCTTCAAATAAAACATAAGTCAATTGAGAGCCATCCTCCATATGAACTAGATAAAAGAACCATATACCGTCAATTCCATATTTTGTTTTAAAGGTTGGTGTGCCAGAGTGTCCGAAGACACCCTTTTTGGTTCTCCCGGTGTTTTAGGATCACGGCACTCATCTCATGTCCCAACGGCTCCTCCAGTGACTCTCGGAGCAGGGTGGACAATCGACGAAGGGTCGTGGAATTTAAGTCCCACGTGACTTATAATGAGAAATAATTTTTGTGGATTTAGCCCCATCTAGCTCTATTTTTAGCGGTATTATACCCCCCAACAAGGCTCTCGTGTAGGAATATTTATCCAGCCCCTATACTGGCTGTTTTATGGATTTGGCTCCATCGAGCTCTCGTTTTGTAGTTTTAGCCCCAAGCATGGCTCTCGTATAGGAATATTTATCCAGCCCCTATACTGACTGTTTTGCAGCGAACTGCGGGTATGGCTAGTGTCATCCACAGCTAATCCTGATTTTGGATAGCGACACAGAACAAGTCCAAGCACTAGCATTTGTTCCCGGTATCGAAACAAGATGTGAATGAACAGGAAATGACATTTTGTACCTTTCAATTTCGTCAATTCATGGGTAAAAAGCTGCACTAAAAATGCTTTTGAAACATAAATCGGAAGACTTTACTTCTTAACTTGACCACTTTGAAACTTTTTGTTTACGTTAAGTGTTTTAAATAACAAACAACTTTTCCCAATACCCATTAAAATACATGCCACTTCACTCACTCTTTCACAAACGTCACACTTGGGTTTTTATGAAATTATTATTAAAAATTTTGTTTCAATTATAATAATCATAATGATTTACTCATTTTAAGCTTCAAACACAAGTCATGTATCCCATAAAAAGAAAATTTTTAATTTTCCCCTCTCCCCCACACTTGAATCATGCTACGCCCTCGTACGCATGTTTAGAGTATTATAATATTTATGTGAAAAGAAAAGGAAAATTTAACATATTACCGAGATACTCGCACGTTCACCATTCACTAGAAAGCATTGCACGCCATTTTGATTCATCATCATGCATTTCATTTGATTACATGTATCCTTCCATTACAACTTATAAAAAGAAAAACAAAGAGAAAAGCGTAAAATCCTAACTAACCACTTCCGTAGGACTCACGGTTGCACTTAGCGTGTGCAACAAGCCTTTAAACCACCCGATTCCCTCGGGTGGACGAGTTTTGTCTCGTGAGGGCTTGCAGTGAACATACCCACAAAGTTCATTTACCCTAAAAGTAAAATAAAAAGAAAATAAGAATAAAGTAAAAATAAAATAAAGAAGACTTACAAAATCTACACATAGTTTGTGCAGTTTTTATTTCCGAGTCGTGCACACGACTCTTTCGCCACTTCAGCTAATTCCAGGACTGTAGAAGGTTCCTCCTTCCCTCACTTTCTGAGAACCTTCACTATCTCTAACTTTCCTCAACTTAGAATCCAACCACACATCATTCTCCTTTGCCACATGCATTAACTCAAACAATTTTCCTTTTTCTTTAGGAGACAAATTACACACAAGACGGTTACTCAAACTTTCATCTCCTCTAATCCTAGCATCATGGACCTGTCTATGTAATTTTCTCATAGAACGAACAAGCACCTGGTCATCCTTATCTTCCTCTACCTTATTATGCGATCTCACAAAAATACGTGGTGGATTTTCCTCGTCTCTCCCACACTTAGGCCCTTCAAGATCCTCTAAATTTGAAGACACCTCATAATTAACTTGAGAATTCACCTTCATATTCTTATTCACTTTGATCTTGCGACCTTCAAACCTTTCAACAAGTTTTTCTATGGTTCCCCCACTTACTTTGACTACTCCTCCATCGGATTCTTCAGACTTTTCAAGTGTATCAACAAGCCCATTCGGAACATAAAAATTATCCATTTTGTTATCACTAGATACACGTTCATTTGATTTTCTCATTGATGGTGGTCGGTAGGGTCTAATCATTTTCGGGGTTACCAAATGTTCATCCTCTTTAAATTTAGAAATTTTTTCATCTACCCCCACAAATGTGGATACTGCCATCACGGTTTCTTTTATCGGTAATGAAAAAGTGGTGCTAATAGATGAACTTAACTTGGTTTCAAGAACTTGACTTAGATTTTTCAATTCTCACTCAAGATTTTGTATCAACTCTTGTTGACTCATCAAAATTTCTGCATTAGTTCTTATTTGAGATTCCATGAATTCACTTGTCATACCCTCTTCACTAGATTTCCTTACCTCCTCTTTCTCTTTCACATCTGGTGCATACTTTTGAACCTGTTCATGGTTAGTATCCAACAAAAAACAATCCTGGACATCCGGTGTATGTAATGAATTAAAAATATTAATTCGTGATCTCTTATTACCAAAAGAAATGTCCATAACCCCGGTTCTACAATTGATAAGAGCATCAATTGTGGCCAAAAATAGACGATCAAGAATGATCGTCGGTTGGGTCTCCCTAAAAGTGGTCTCTGTGTCCATAACTATAAAATCTACCGGGTAATAAAAGTCTTCCACTTTCACAATCACATTTTCCAACATACCCCGTGGAGTTCTCATTGACCGATCCGCAAGTTGGATGAGAATATCTGTATGTTTTAAAGTTCCCAACTCGTATTGGTCAACAAGGCTCGATGGAAGTATGTTAATACTAGCCCCTAAGTCCAACAAAGCCTTTTTGACATTAACATTACCCACCGTAACTGAAATTAATGGTGTCCCCGGGTCCTTAAACTTAGGTGGAAGTGAACCCGAAATTACAGCACTCACTTTTTCAGTTAATTTTACCTTTTTGGGCAATGATGCGTTGAGTTTACGCTTTTGAACACACAAATCTTTTAAAAACTTAGCATATGCTGGAATTTGTTTGATTGCATCAATAAGTGGAATATTTATTTTTACTTGTTTAAATGTCTCCCACATATCATCCGTTTTTGATCCTTTTTTCCCATAAGGGAATTGGTTTGGAGACTCCAAAGCCTCGGGGAATGGAATGGTATTAGTTTCCATGTCTGATTTCCCAATTTCGTTAAAGATGGGTTCTTTATTTTTCACCCCCTTCCCATGGTTAATATTTTCACTTACCTCATCCTCCTCATCAAGAACGATAGGAGACTTACTTGCATCGCGTTGAGCTACCTCTTTCTCACCAACCTTGTTGTCATACTTCTTTCCACTATGCAAGGTGCCTACCATGTTTACACTATGTCCTTTTCCAGAGTCCTTATGATTTGGATTTAACACCGTATAACTCGGTATGGTACCCGGCTCCCGATTTCTCTTACTCTCCGCTACATTACCAATCTCCTTAGCCAACGCACCAATTGACTTGTTTTGCACTTCTATCATTTTTCGCATTTCGGAGATGAACGCATCCATCTTAGCATCCGGGCTAGATAGCTGATTAGTTGAAGTACTGTTTTGATTTTGGTTTTGGTTTTGGCCTTGGTTTTGATAATTATTTTGGTTTTGGTTTCGGTTGTTGGGATAAGGATTTTGATAGTTTTTTTGGTAGTTGCCTTGGTTCTGAAAGTTACCCTGGTTTTGAAAGTTGTTTTGTGGTCTAAGTTGGTTCCCTTGGTTAGCATTCAGAGCGTTGTTATTGCTCCAACTGAAATTAGGATGATTTCTCCAACCCGGATTATACGTGTTGGAGTATGGATCATATCTCCGTCCCTGAACCTCGTTAACTTGTTCTTCCACTATGTGCTGATTTACCGGTGGAATCCCATTTCTACATCCATATGCAAAGTGAGAAGGATCTCCACAAATCTCACATACTTCCTGAACCTGCGAAACATTACAAGCAAGACCCTGGTTTGGGTTGTTAAATATAAGCATTTTCAAATCATCAAATTCCTGCTCTAAGTTCCTAGATGAACCACCCGAATCAGAAACATGATTCACTCGGGATGTACTAGGTTGTTTACGATCAACCGAAGCTTGGGTTTTTGAACCCTTGCTTAACTGTTCGAAGAACGTCCATTCATCATCACTAGACCGAGTTAAGAATGCCCCACCACTAGCCGCCAAAAGAAACTGTCTGTTTTGGGAATCTAAACTATCATAGAAAACTTTAACCAATTCCCACTTGGGTATCTCATGGTGTGGGCATGCCCTAAGTAACTCCTTCAGACGTTCATACGCTTCATGAAATAATTCACCCGGTAATTGTTTAAAAGATTTTATTTACGTACGCATGTCTGAAGTTTTACTTATGGGGTAAAATTCTTCTAAAAATCGTTTTTTCATTTCCGCCCAAGTATTAATACTCCGGGCGGGCAAGGAGAGAAACCATCTTTTTGCCTTATCCTTAAGTGAATAAGGAAATAATCGAAGACGTACCTCATCATCAGTGAAACCGTTTACCTGATTAGTAGCACATATCCCATTAAATTCAGTGATGTGTTCATATGGTTCCTCATTAGCCATACCTCGGTAGGTTGGCAAGATCAAAATGAGTTGAGGTCGGACCTCAAATCGTCGGTTGTTTCCTCCTGCCGGTGCAGGATAAACAATGGGTGAATGATCCTCAAAATCACCCGGTTGGTAGTAGGTGTCTACTCATCTTGGTCGTTTGGCCATCTCGTCTCGTTGATCAAAAACTTCATCTTCAGTGTCAGACTCTGATTTAGGAGAGTTTGGTGGAACAATCGGATGTGTCTCTAACTGTGGTTGAGTGAATGCTGAAGCCACTGTCGAACCCTTTAAGATTCTTGTAGCTTTTCGATTAGCTTTTGCAGATTTCTCGATTTCCGGGTCTAAAGGCTTAAGATTTTGATCTCCCAAACTCCGAGTTTGCATACACTAACCTGCACTTCAACAAAAACAAAAACACCGAGCGTAAAACTGACAAAAACAAAATAAGCAAAACACTATTTTTGGATTTTTATTGGTTTTATTATTTTTATGGTTTTTCTAATTTAACACGAAAGCAATAAAATAAGAGCTTGCAATCAAGCGCACACTTCCCCGGCAGCGGCGCCAAAATTTGATCGGTGTCGAAGGGCCGGTCAAAAATAGCCTAATTACTCTACTTTAGATAGGGTAAGCAGGATTCGTTCCACGGGGAGCTATGGTCAACTAGCAAGCAATTTCAGGATTTGTTTGTTTGTGATTAACTAAAATTAACTAAAGTAAAAACTAGATTAACAATTACTAGGCAAATGTAAATTTTGAGTATTCAAAAGCATAAACAATGAACTAAACGAAAAGGTTGTAATCAATTGGATGGAAGTCTTTATTCCTTGACAATCCCAATTATGCATGCATTAGTTCAACAAATCCTTATGTTATCAAATTATCAACTAAATCTCATAGACAAGACTTCTTTAGTTTTCCAATTTATGATTATCTTGGGCACAAGCAATGCTACCTACACACGTTGTCTTTATCCCTATACTAAATTGTAACTAGGTTGGATTAAGCACAAGATGTTAAATATCAATCACTTGTCTTGCAACAATCAATAACTTTCAAACTTGCATTAAATGATAATTCAAAAGATTCAATGAAATTATAAACCAAAAGACATAAGGATTACAAATTCAAGAATCACATAAGTAAATGAAAAACTAAACATACAATAATTGTTCATGCAAGGAATAAAGTGAAAGAAACTAGCCAAGCATGTTGGTGATGATGATCATGGTTACTTCTTGAAGTTGCATGAAGAACACTCCTTGAAACCTAGCTTGAATCTTGATTTGATGATGATTAATGGTGTGTTTTTGTGTGTTTGATGCTCTAAAAACTGATGGAAGATGATATAAATTCATAGCCTAGGGTTTCCATTATATAGGGGTGAAGTAGGGTAACCCCCAAGCATTAAATCCCTCAAATTCGGCCTTAAATTCTATCCAAAAATAGTTCCAGCCGCAAATTACTCTCACCGGGCGCCTACATGCGCCCAACCGCAAAAACCAGCCGCCTCCTTTTGCCAGCTTTCCACCTGACTGATTTTTTGGCACCCCTCAGGCGCCTCCTTGCGCCCCCCAGCCGCCTCCTTGCGGCTGGGCTTCAGTTTTTTCATTTTTTCTTGTTTTTAACCCCCGTTTTCGCGTTCTCGTCCCAAATCGTTACTCGTTATAAAAACCTCATGAAATAACTTTCTAAACCTCAAATATACACGTAATATCCACCTCTTAACATCGATAATGATCGGCGTTTACGACCCGATCAATTTCAAACCATTACTAGAAACTTTTTAAAGCATCAATTGATCCTAAAACAGAAACATGAAATCGAATTTGATCCAAGAACACTTGTTGACTTTTTTTAATCCAAAACTTTGACTTGCAAATTGAAAATCAATACAAGGAATTGGAAATTAAAAACTTGCAGGTAGTTTGAGTATCAGATTCCAAACACAGCTGCATTTTTACATTTTAAAATTTGATTCGAAATCGAGTTTTTTGCCAAAAAGTTGAAGAACAGGGTATATCGAGCTTTTTTCTTGAGTTTTAATTCTCCATTTCGATTTGCAGAAGTTTATGGCACTTTATATTGATGGTAATTAGTAGTACAAATGATATGACCAAGTTTTCGTTTTGTATTGACAAAGGAATCGATTTCAATCTTGCACAGAAAAATAAAATACAAAAAAAATAAATAGGTTGAATTTATTTCTAACAGACTTTGAATTTTTGCTATGAAGATAGAATCTTAATTGTACGAATTTAACAATCATCTATAGTTGGAAAGAGACCTGAAACAAACACTGCTTTTCCAATTCTATGTACACGATTTCTTTTTTTTTCTTTTTTTAATGATATTAGTAAATAATGAATTTATAATTGTAATTATATTAATTAACATCAAAGATACTAATAATAATAGTATTAATGTAAAAAAAAATAACTAATTTCTGATAGTAATAATATTTATAAAAATAATACTAATAATGATGATATTTAAAAATGATAATAATTAATGATAATATTCATAATATCATTTATAAGATAATAATAATAATACAATTTAAATTAATAATAATAATATGATGATAGTAATAATAACAATAAGTATAATTTCAATAAGTTTAATAATAATGATGATAAAAATGATAACAATATTAATAATACTAATAATAATATTACTAATAATATTACTAATAAAGACTAATAATGATGAATGAAAAATATTAATATGATATCATTAATACTAACAATAATAAAAATTTTATTTACTAATAATGATAATAATAATATAAATGGTAATAGTAAACTTATTGGTGATACTAATAATATTTTTAGTTATAATAATATTAATCTTATTGATAATAATAATATTAACAATAATAATAGTATATCAACTTATACTTATCAAATTTCATATGTATATATATACTTTAACTTGTAGTTATATATAATACATTACCCTTTATTATATCTTATCTATCAAACATATAATTTATTGAATCTTTAATATTTAATTATATATATATATATATATATATATATATATATTACAATATATATAATATTACTTATGTATAAAATTTATGTGTATATATATATATATTTATTTACAAACAGTTGTTCGTGAATCGACATGTCATACCTCGTCCTAATCCATCTGGACGAAGTCACCAACATCTGGTCTCATTGCGATGATCGACTCCAAGTAATGTCTTTAAAATGAGCAAATGCACAGCGGAAGATTTCTTTCATACCAGAGAATAAACATGCTTTCAAGTGTCAACCAAAAGGTTGGTGAGTTCATAGGTTTATCATAAAACAATAAAATTCATCATTTTGATAGACCACAAGATTTAAATGTTGCATGGTACAAATGGGCCCGAATCCTATACCCACCTGTAATGTACATGCGATATCTTTCAAATACAGTACACCTTTCTCGTGTACGAAACCATTTTCATAAATCTTAGTAACCGTACACATATCTCGTGTACAAAATATCATACACATAACCTGTGTATAAAATCATTCTCTCGATACATAACATTCACTTTTCATTCATTGCTTGGCTTGGTAACCGACCTTAATATATAATGCGCATAAATAATATCCCCAAAACAGAACATCTCGTCTGTATAATATATAAACCTCGAAGTACTAAACACCACGCCCACTAGCTCTTCCGTCTAGTGAACATTCTGGGTGGGGGTGTTAAACCCGGTAGCTACCTTTAGGATTCGTGTGAATTAGGGCCATACCCGATTCTAATTCTTAGGTTACCAAGCAATAATAATCAAGGGGAAATATTCATAACAATTAGTGGCAATTATCACGTCCAACTAATTCAATAATAATCCACAGAACTTTCGTCTGCATAATAATTCATTCGAGGAATGTTTTGCTTGTGTCTATCTCGTCGAACATTTATAAAAGCATTTCATGTATTCGCAGTTCAAAATATATTTCAAAAGCATTTAATAAAGCAGTTGTAAAAATAGCGCATGTATTCTCAGTCCCAAAAATGTAAAGAGTAAAAGGGAGCAAATGAACTCACCATACTGTATTTTGTAGTAAAAATACATATGACGACATTGAACAAGTGTGGTTTGGTCTCGGATTCACGAACCTATATTAATTGCATTTCTATTAAAATATATGATGGTAATATCATAATTTCATTTATTACTGTATATTATTTATATATATTTTATAGTTATACAAGATTTATACTAGATTTTATTTAAAAACATATACTTTATGTTATATCTTAAATTATATATTTTATGTATTTATCTTGTATATATATTTAAAGTGATTAATATAGTTATACAAATATCTATATATATTTAGGATTATATAAAAAATATATCTAATTTGTTGTAGGTAAGTTTTTATATAAGTAATGTTAATATGATTTATATATAGTTATATGGAATATTAACAATAATACTAATACTTATGATAATAATAATAATAATAATAATAATAATAATAATAATAATAATAATAATAATAATAAATAAATAAATGAATAGATAAGTAACTACCTCAAAGGAGTAGCCCTAAAAAAATGCTCAAGTCCGGGTTTGAACCCGCGATGTCCCGCTAACTCAATAACATCCTTAACCATTCTTTCTGTCTTACTTTTCTGATTTTACATGTATCCTAATTATTTTCAACCCACTTTAATTCAGTTTCAATTTCCTTTTTAAACTTAAAACATAATCGTCCTAACTACTATCTTATACCGAATCTTCAAACATCATGTATCATAATCATCATCATCATCATCCTTGTGTCATCATCATTATATTACTTATCATCGTGCATCATCTCCTAATCACGTTATCATAATTCATTCATCATCGTCTTCATGAAACCACATCTCATCGTCATCCTTCCTCTTCTTTAACAATAAACATCATCATCTTAACTATCTCATAATCGAAATCGTTATCATCTTATTATTCGTGTTTATCATCTCATCTCACTTGTATTATTATCAAAATTTTAACATTATAATTTCAAAGTTTTGTTGTTGGGTGTCAATTGTAGTGACCCGAACTTTTCCATGTTTATATATATTAATTGAGATTGATATTTACATGATTAAATGTTTCCAACATGTTAAGCAATCAAACTTGTTAAGACTTGATTAATTGAAATATGTTTCATATAGACAATTGACCACCCAAGTTGACCGGTGATTCACGAACGTTAAAACTTGTAAAAACTATATGATGACATATATATGGATATATATATAGTTAACATGATACTATGATAAGTAAACATATCATTAAGTATATTAATAATGAACTACATATGTAAAAACAAGACTACTAACTTAATGATTTTTAAACGAGACATATATGTAACGATTATCGTTGTAAAGACATTTAATGTATATATATATCATATTAAGAGATATTCATACATGATAATATCATGATAATATAATAATTTAAAATCTCATTTGATATTATAAACATTGGGTTAAAAACATTTACCAAGATCGTTAACCTAAAGGTTTCAAAACAACACTTACATGTAACGACTAACGATGACTTAACGACTCAGTTAAAATGTATATACATGTAGTGTTTTAATATGTATTTATACACTTTTGAAAGACTTCAATACACTTATCAAAATACTTCTACTTAACAAAAATGCTTACAATTACATCCTCGTTCAGTTTCATCAACAATTCTACTCGTATGCACCCGTATTCGTACTCGTACAATACACAGTTTTTAGATGTATGTACTATTGGTATATACACTCCAATGATCAGCTCTTAGCAGCCCATGTGAGTCACCTAACACATGTGGGAACCATCATTTGGCAACTAGCATGAAATATCTCATAAAATTACAAAAATATGAGTAATCATTCATGACTTATTTACATGAAAACAAAATTACATATCCTTTATATCTAATCCATACACCAACGACCAAAAACACCTACAAACACTTTCATTCTTCAATTTTCTTCATCTAATTGATCTCTCTCAAGTTCTATCTTCAAGTTCTAAGTGTTCTTCATATATTCTACAAGTTCTAGTTACATAAAATCAAGAATACTTTCAAGTTTGCTAGCTCACTTCCAATCTTGTAAGGTGATCATCCAACCTCAAGAAATCTTTGTTTCTTACAGTAGGTTATCATTCTAATACAAGGTAATAATCATATTCAAACTTTGGTTCAATTTCTATAACTATAACAATCTTATTTCAAGTGATGATCTTACTTGAACTTGTTTTCGTGTCACGATTCTCCTTCAAGAACTTCGAGCCATCCAAGAATCCGTTGAAGCTAGATCCATTTTTTTATTTTCCATTAGGTTTATCCAAGGAACTTAAGGTAGTAATGATGTTCATAACATCATTCGATTCATACATATAAAGCTATCTTATTCGAAGGTTTATACATGTAATCACTAGAACATAGTTTAGTTAATTCTAAACTTGTTCGCAAACAAAAGTTAATCCTTCTAACTTGACTTTTAAAATCAACTAAACACATGTTCTATATCTATATGATATGCTAACTTAATGATTTAAAACCTGGAAACACGAAAAACACCGTAAAACCGAATTTACGCCGTCGTAGTAACACCGCGGGCTGTTTTGGGTTAGTTAATTAAAAACTATGATAAACTTTAATTTAAAAGTTGTTATTCTGAGAAAATGATTTTTATTATGAACATGAAACTATATCTAAAAATTATGGTTAAACTCAAAGTGGAAGTATGTTTTCTAAAATGGTCATCTAGACGTCGTTCTTTCGACTGAAATGACTACCTTTACAAAAACGACTTGTAACTTATTTTTACGACTATAAACCTATACTTTTTCTGTTTAGATTCATAAAATAGAGTTCAATATGAAACCATAGCAATTTGATTCACTCAAAACGGATTTAAAATGAAGAAGTTATGGGTAAAACAAGATTGGATAATTTTTCTCATTTTAGCTACGTGAAAATTGGTAACAAATCTATTCCAACCATAACTTAATCAACTTGTATTGTATATTATGTAATCTTGAGATACCATAGACACGTATACAATGTTTCGACCTATCATGTCGACACATCTATATATATTTCGGAACAACCATAGACACTCTATATGTGAATGTTGGAGTTAGCTATACAGGGTTGAGGTTGATTCCAAAATATATATAGTTTGAGTTGTGATCAATACTGAGATACGTATACACTGGGTCGTGGATTGATTCAAGATAATATTTATCGATTTATTTCTGTACATCTAACTGTGGACAACTAGTTGTAGGTTACTAACGAGGACAGCTGACTTAATAAACTTAAAATATCAAAATATATTAAAAGTGTTGTAAATATATTTTGAACATACTTTGATATATATGTATATATTGTTATAGGTTCGTGAATCAACCAGTGGCCAAATCTTACTTCCCGACGAAGTAAAAATCTGTGAAAGTGAGTTATAGTCCCACTTTTAAAATCTAATATTTTTGGGATGAGAATACATGCAGGTTTTATAAATGATTTACAAAATAGACACAAGTACGTGAAACTACATTCTATGGTTGAATTATCGAAATCGAATATGCCCCTTTTTATTAAGTCTGGTAATCTAAGAATTAGGGAACAGACACCCTAATTGACGCGAATCCTAAAGATAGATCTATTGGGCTTAACAAACCCCATCCAAAGTACCGGATGCTTTAGTACTTCGAAATTTATATCATATCCGAAGGGTGTCCCGGAATGATGGGGATATTCTTATATATGCATCTTGTTAATGTCGGTTACCAGGTGTTCACCATATGAATGATTTTTATCTCTATGTATGGGATGTGTATTGAAATATGAAATCTTGTGGTCTATTGTTACGATTTGATATATATAGGTTAAACCTATAACTCACCAACATTTTTGTTGACGTTTAAAGCATGTTTATTCTCAGGTGAATACTAAGAGCTTCCGCTGTCGCATACTTAAATAAGGACGAGATTTGGAGTCCATGCTTGTATGATATTGTGTAAAAACTGCATTCAAGAAACTTATTTTATTGTAACATATTTGTATTGTAAACCATTATGTAATGGTCGTGTGTAAACAGGATATTTTAGATTATCATTATTTGATAATCTACGTAAAGCTTTTTAAACCTTTATTTATGAAATAAAGGTTATGGTTTGTTTTAAAAATGAATGCAGTCTTTGAAAAACGTCTCATATAGAGGTCAAAACCTCGCAACGAAATCAATTAATATGGAACGTTTTTAATCAATAAGAACGGGACATTTCAGTTGGTATCCGAGCGTTGGTCTTAGAGAACCAGAATTTTGCATTAGTGTGTCTTATCGAGTTTGTTAGGATGCATTAGTGAGTCTGGACTTCGACCGTGTTTACTTGAAAAATGATTGCTTAACAAATTTTGTTGGAAACTATATATTTTTAACATGTGAATATTATGTGATATATTAATCTCTTAACGCGTTTGATATTATGTGATAGATGTCTACCTCTAGAACAAGTCCCATTGACTCACCTAATAATAATGAAGAGTCAAATGTAAATTGGAATGATTCGTTGACTGATTCACAAGTTCCCGAAGAGGAACCGGAAGAAGAGTCGGAACCGGAAGAAGAGTCGGAACCGGAAGAAGAATCGGAACCGGATGAAGAAATAGAACCGGTGGGGGAAATAATAAAACGGTTAAGTAAAAGAAAATCCTCAACCAACCGACCAAGGTTAATTATGGTCAATGGTGTTTCCGCCAAGGAAGCAAAATATTGGGAGGATTACCAATTCTCCGATGAATCGGATTCCGACGAGAATTCCGATGATGTTATAGAAATTACCCCAACTGAATTTAAAAAGGCAAAAGAAAATAATAAGGGAAAGGGCATAAAAATAGAGAAATCTAATTCCAACCCCGATGAACTTTATATGTATCGTCAACCCCCGAAGTCCTTAAGTTGTAACAATGACCCGGGAACCTCTAAACCACCAGGTTTTTCTAAACCAATGTGGAAAACGACGGTTCGTATTAGGGGAACATCATATATCCCTAGAAACTTGGCAAAACGAACCAAAACCAAAGAAGAAGAAACAAGCGCGTCGGAATAAGATAGTTGTATTCGTGTGGTGTAATATATGTAATATAGTGTGCTTATGCTTTATGATATATGTAAAAATTGCTTGTATTAATAAGTATTTTTTTTATGAATCTAACTCTTATCTATTTTACAGTATAAAAACACAAAATGGATAGACAACCCAATATTTTAAGAGACCTACCCGGAGACATGATTGATGAAATCTTGTCTAGAGTCGGTCAGAATTCTTCGGCACAACTATTTAAGGCGAGATCAGTTTGTAAGACATTCGAAGAACGTTCCAAGAATGCCTTGGTTTATAAAAGGCTTTCGTTTGAAAGATGGGGAATATCACATTGGGAAATCCATAAGTTACGATATGTTTACTTTGACGCATATATTGCGGGGAACCCAAATGCTATTTTACGCAATGGGTTAAGAAATTATTTTGACTCAATATATCCGAATATTGGACTTCGTGATTTAGAAAAAGTGGCTAACATGCAACATAAAGAAGCATGTTATGCTTACGGATTAGTAATGTTCGCTTCTCACGAAAGTGAGAACAAGAACATCGGGCTACAACTATTAAACAAAACATTCCCACAAGTGACGGAGTCGGTAATTGGGGTAAGAAATGAGGTTTTTAGATTGTTACGGGACTGTTGGACATTACGTAACCCTCGTCCCTTTGACAACGTTACAACACGCTGTCTTATCAACGGCCATAACGGTTATGTTCCACAAGACCAAGGATGGGAAGTAGTCCTAGTAAAACCAGAATGCATGACTTGTTTCTGGACGTATGAATTACGTGTCTTTATTGCCTTTGCTGAACGACTTGTGTACTAGCTAGAATTATCTTCACAACCATCTTGTATCAAATTTATTGTGTGCTATATTTCATGCTATATGTAAAATAAGCGGTATTGTAAGTTTGTAAAATATTGTGTAAAAGTTTGAACGCGAAATATTATTATAATCAGTTTTTCATATAGAATTGTAGTAGTTGAATTGTATATTAGCTACTAAGTATGAACTTAACGGGTAGGTACTACCCGAATTTAAACTTATAAAACGCTAATATGAAGAAAAAGCTTTTATAAATGAGTTCATATTATGCTACGAAATACTATTAACTACTCTTAATATTCTGTATGATTAACTTGTTCCATTTGACTATTTTGAAGGAAATGGCACCGACTACTCGACACACCGTGAATATGAATGAAGAGGAATTCCGTACTTTTCTAGCTTCAAACATAGCCGTAGTACAGGCTGCACTACATACCAACAATAACCTTGGATCTAGCAGTACAGGAAATCGTGTAGGATGCACCTACAAAGAATTCACTGCCTGCAAACCTTTGGAATTTGATGGAACCGAAGGACCGATCGGATTGAAACGGTGGACCGAGAAGGTCGAATCGGTGTTTGCCATAAGTAAGTGTACTGAAGAGGACAAAGTAAAGTACGCTACGCATACCTTCACAGGTTCTGCGTTAACATGGTGGAATACCTATCTAGAGCAAGTGGGACAAGACGATGCGTACGCACTACCGTGGTCAGCATTCAAGCACTTGATGAACGAGAAGTACCGTCCCAGAACCGAGGTCAATAAGCTCAAGACAGAACTTAGAGGGTTACGAACCCAAGGATTTGATATTACCACGTACGAAAGACGATTCACAGAATTGTGCCTATTGTGTCCGGGAGCATTTGAAGATGAGGAAGAGAAGATCGACGCGTTTATGAAAGGATTACCGGAAAGAATCCAAGAAGATATAAGTTCACACGAGCCCGCCTCCATACAACAGGCATGTAGAATGGCTCATAAACTAGTGAACCAGATTGAATAAAGAATTAAAGAACAGACTGCTGAAGAGGCCAATGTGAAGCAAGTCAAAAGAAAGTGGGAGGAAAACGATGATAAGAATCACCAATACAACAACAACAGCAATTACAACAATAATCGCAACAATTATCCCAACAATCGTAACATCAATCGCAACTACAACAAACGGCCCAACAACAACAACAACAACAACAACAACAATAACAACTACAACAATCATCCCAACAACAATAATAACCGCAACAACAACAACAATCAGAAGCAGCTATGCCAAAGGTGTGAAAAGTATCACTCGGGGTTCTGCACCAAATTTTGCAACAAGTGTAAAAGAAATGGTCATAGCGCGGCAAAGTGTGAGGTCTACGGACCAGGGGTTAATAGAACGAAAGGAACAAATGGTGTCGGAACGAGTAATGGCGGAGCAAGTAGTGTCGGAGCAAGTTATGCCAATGTAGTTTGTTATAAATGTGGAAAACCGGGCCACATTATTAGAAATTTCCCGAACCAGGAGAACACGAATGGACAAGGCCGCGGAAGAGTTTTCAATATTAATGCGGCAGAGGCACAGGAAGACCCGGAGCTTGTTACGGGTACTTTTCTTATTGACAATAAATCTGCTTACGTTTTATTTGATTCGGGTGCGGATAGAAGCTATATGAGTAGAGATTTTTGTGCTAAATTAAGTTGTCCATTGACGCCTTTGGATAGTAAATTTTTACTCGAATTAGCAAATGGTAAATTAATTTCAGAAGATAATATATGTCGGAATCGAGAAATTAAACTGGTTAGCGAAACATTTAAGATTGATTTGATACCAGTAGAGTTAGGGAGTTTTGATGTGATAATCGGTATGGACTGGTTGAAAGAAGTGAAAGCAGAGATCGTTTGTTACAAAAATGCAATTCGCATTATACGAGAAAAAGGAAAACCCTTAATGGTGTACGGAGAAAAGGGCAACACGAAGCTACATCTTATTAGTAATTTGAAGGCACAAAAACTAATAAGAAAAGGTTGCTATGCTGTTCTAACACACGTCGAGAAAGTACAAACTAAAGAAAAGAGCATCAATGATGTTCCCATTGCAAAAGAATTTCCCGATGTATTTCCGAAAGAATTACCGGGATTACCCCCACATCGATCCGTTGAATTTCAAATAGATCTTGTACCAGGAGCTGCACCAATAGCTCGTGCTCCTTACAGACTCGCACCCAGCGAGATGAAAGAACTGCAAAGCCAATTACAAGAACTTTTAGAGCGTGGTTTCATTCGACCAAGCACATCACCGTGGGGAGCTCCTGTTTTGTTTGTCAAGAAGAAATATGGTACATTCAGGTTGTGTATCAACTACCGAGAGTTGAACAAACTTACCATCAAGAATCGCTACCCACTACCGAGAATCGACGACTTATTTGATCAACTACAAGGCTCGTTTGTTTATTCAAAGATTGACTTACGTTCCGGGTATCATCAAATGCGGGTGAAAGAAGATGATATTCCAAAGACTGCTTTCAGAACACGTTACGGTCATTACGAGTTTATGGTCATGCCGTTTGGTTTAACTAATGCACCAGCTGTGTTCATGGACCTTATGAACCGAGTGTGTGGACCATACCTTGACAAGTTTGTCATTGTTTTCATTGATGACATACTTATTTACTCAAAGAATGACCAAGAACACGGTGAACATTTGAGAAAGGTGTTAGAAGTATTGAGGAAGGAAGAATTGTACGCTAAGTTTTCAAAGTGTGCATTTTGGTTGGAAGAAATTCAATTCCTCGGTCACATAGTGAACAAAGAAGGTATTAAGGTGGATCCGGCAAAGATAGAAACTGCTGAAAAGTGGGAAACCCCAAAAACTCCGAAACACATACGCCAGTTTTTAGGACTAGCTGGTTACTACAGAAGGTTCATCCAAGACTTTTCCAGAATAGCAAAACCCTTGACTGCATTAACGCATAAAGGGAAGAAATTTGAATGGAATGGTGAACAAGAGAAAGCGTTTCAGTTATTGAAGAAAAAGCTAACTACGGCACCTATATTGTCATTTCCTGAAGGGAATGATGATTTTGTGATTTATTGTGACGCATCAAAGCAAGGTCTCGGTTGTGTATTAATGCAACGAATGAAGGTGATTGCTTATGCGTCTAAACAATTGAAGATTCACGAACAAAATTATACGACGCATGATTTGGAATTAGGCGCGGTTGTTTTTGCATTAAAGACTTGGAGGCACTACTTATATGGGGTCAAAAGTATTATATATACCGACCACAAAAGTCTTCAACACATATTTAATCATAAACAACTGAATATGAGGCAGCGTAGGTGGATTGAATTGTTGAATGATTATGACTTTGAGATTCGTTACCACCCGGGGAAGGCAAATGTGGTAGCCGATGCCTTGAGCAGGAAGGACAGAGAACCCATTCGAGTAAAATCTATGAATATAATGATTCATAATAACCTTACTACTCAAATAAAGGAGGCGCAACAAGGAGTTTTAAAAGAGGGAAATTTAAAGGATGAAATACCCAAAGGATCGGAGAAGCATCTTAATATTCGGGAAGACGGAACCCGGTATAGGGCTGAAAGGATTTGGGTACCAAAATTTAGAGATATGAGAGAAATGGTACTTAGAGAAGCTCATAAAACTAGATACTCAATACATCCTGGAACGGGAAAGATGTACAAGGATCTCAAGAAACATTTTTGGTGGCCGGGTATGAAAGCCGATGTTGCTAAATACGTAGGAGAATGTTTGACGTGTTCTAAGGTCAAAGCTGAGCATCAGAAACCATCAGGTCTACTTCAACAACCCGAAATCCCGGAATGGAAATGGGAAAACATTACCATGGATTTCATCACTAAATTGCCAAGGACTGCAAGTGGTTTTGATACTATTTGGGTAATAGTTGATCGTCTCACCAAATCAGCACACTTCCTGCCAATAAGAGAAGATGACAAGATGGAGAAGTTAGCACGACTGTATTTGAAGGAAGTCGTCTCCAGACATGGAATACCAATCTCTATTATCTCTGATAGGGATGGCAGATTTATTTCAAGATTCTGGCAGACATTACAGCAAGCATTAGGAACTCGTCTAGACATGAGTACTGCCTATCATCCACAAACTGATGGGCAGAGTGAAAGGACGATACAAACGCTTGAAGACATGCTACGAGCATGTGTTATTGATTTCGGAAACAGTTGGGATCGACATCTACCGTTAGCAGAATTTTCCTACAACAACAGCTACCATTCAAGCATTGAGATGGCGCCGTTTGAAGCACTTTATGGTAGAAAGTGCAGGTCTCCGATTTGTTAGAGTGAAGTGGGGGATAGACAGATTACGGGTCCGGAGATTATACAAGAAACTACCGAGAAGATCATCCAAATTCAACAACGGTTGAAAACCGCCCAAAGTCGACAAAAGAGCTACGCTGACATTAAAAGAAAAGATATAGAATTTGAAATTGGAGAGATGGTCATGCTTAAAGTTGCACCTTGGAAAGGCGTTGTTCGATTTGGTAAACGAGGGAAATTAAATCCAAGGTATATTGGGCCATTCAAGATTATTGATCGTGTCGGACCAGTAGCTTACCGACTTGAGTTACCTCAACAACTCGCGGCTGTACATAACACTTTCCACGTCTCGAATTTGAAGAAATGTTTTGCTAAAGAAGATCTCACTATTCCGTTAGATAAAATCCAAATCAACGAAAAACTCCAATTCATCGAAGAACCCGTCGAAATAATGGATCGTGAGGTTAAAAGACTTAAGCAAAACAAGATACCAATTGTTAAGGTTCGATGGAATGCTCGTAGAGGACCCGAGTTCACCTGGGAGCGTGAAGATCAGATGAAGAAGAAATACCCGCATCTATTTCCAGAAGATTCGTCAACACCTTCAACAGCTTAAAATTTCGGGACGAAATTTATTTAACGGGTAGGTACTGTAGTGACCCGAACTTTTCCATATTTATATATATTAATTGAGATTGATATTTACATGATTAAATGTTTCCAACATGTTAAGCAATCAAACTTGTTAAGACTTGATTAATTGAAATATGTTTCATATAGACAATTGACCACCCAAGTTGACCGGTGATTCACGAACGTTAAAACTTGTAAAAACTATATGATGACATATATATGGATATATATATATAGTTAACATGATACTATGATAAGTAAACATATCATTAAGTATATTAATAATGAACTACATATGTAAAAACAAGACTACTAACTTAATGATTTTTAAACGAGACATATATGTAACGATTATCGTTGTAAAGACATTTAATGTATATATATCATATTAAGAGATATTCATACATGATAATATCATGATAATATAATAATTTAAAATCTCATTTGATATTATAAACATTGGGTTAAAAACATTTAACAAGATCGTTAACCTAAAGGTTTCAAAACAACACTTACATGTAACGACTAACGATGACTTAACGACTCAGTTAAAATGTATATACATGTAGTGTTTTAATATGTATTTATACACTTTTGAAAGACTTCAATACACTTATCAAAATACTTCTACTTAACAAAAATGCTTACAATTACATCCTCGTTCAGTTTCATCAATAATTCTACTCGTATGCACCCGTATTCGTACTCGTACAATACACAGCTTTTAGATGTATGTACTATTGGTATATACACTCCAATGATCAGCTCTTAGTAGCCCATGTGAGTCACCTAACACATGTGGGAACCATCATTTGGCAACTAGCATGAAATATCTCATAAAATTACAAAAATATGAGTAATCATTCATGACTTATTTACATGAAAACAAAATTACATATCCTTTATATCTAATCCATACACCAACGACCAAAAACACCTACAAACACTTTCATTCTTCAATTTTCTTCATCTAATTGATCTCTCTCAAGTTCTATCTTCAAGTTCTAAGTGTTCTTCATATATTCTACAAGTTCTAGTTACATAAAATCAAGAATACTTTCAAGTTTGCTAGCTCACTTCCAATCTTGTAAGGTGATCATCCAACCTCAAGAAATCTTTGTTTCTTACAGTAGGTTATCATTCTAATACAAGGTAATAATCATATTCAAACTTTGGTTCAATTTCTATAACTATAACAATCTTATTTCAAGTGATGATCTTACTTGAACTTGTTTTCGTGTCACGATTCTGCTTCAAGAACTTCGAGCCATCCAAGGATCCGTTGAAGCTAGATCCATTTTTCTATTTTCCATTAGGTTTATCCAAGGAACTTAAGGTAGTAATGATGTTCATAACATCATTCGATTCATACATATAAAGCTATCTTATTCGAAGGTTTATACTTGTAATCACTAGAACATAGTTTAGTTAATTCTAAACTTGTTCGCAAACAAAAGTTAATCCTTCTAACTTGACTTTTAAAATCATCTAAACACATGTTATATATCTATATGATATGCTAACTTAATGATTTAAAACCTGGAAACACGAAAAACACCGTAAAATCGGATTTACGCCGTCGTAGTAACACCGCGGGCTGTTTTGGGTTAGTTAATTAAAAACTATGATAAACTTTAATTTAAAAGTTGTTATTCTGAGAAAAAGATTTTTATTATGAACATGAAACTATATCCAAAAATTATGGTTAAACTCAAAGTGGAAGTATGTTTTCTAAAATGGTCATCTAGACGTCGTTCTTTCGACTGAAATGACTACCTTTACAAAAATGACTTGTAACTTATTTTTCCGACTATAAACCTATACTTTTTTTGTTTAGATTCAAAAAATAGAGTTCAATATGAAACCATAACAATTTGATTCACTCAAAACGGATTTAAAATGAAGAAGTTATGGGTAAAACAAGATTGGATAATTTTTCTCATTTTAGCTACGTGAAAATTGGTAACAAATCTATTCCAACCATAACTTAATCAACTTGTATTGTATATTATGTAATCTTGAGATACCATAGACACGTATACAATGTTTCGACCTATCATGTCGACACATCTATATATATTTCAGAACAACCATAGACACTCTATATGTGAATGTTGGAGTTAGCTATACTGTAGTGACCCGAACTTTTCCATGTTTATATATATTAATTGAGATTGATATTTACATGATTAAATGTTTCCAACATGTTAAGCAATCAAACTTGTTAAGACTTGATTAATTGAAATATGTTTCATATAGACAATTGACCACCCAAGTTGACCGGTGATTCACGAACGTTAAAACTTGTAAAAACTATATGATGACATATATATGGATATATATATATACTTAACATGATACTATGATAAGTAAACATATCATTAAGTATATTAACAATGAACTACATATGTAAAAACAAGACTACTAACTTAATGATTTTTAAACGAGACATATATGTAACGATTATCGTTGTAAAGACATTTAATGTATATATATCATATTAAGAGATATTCATACATGATAATATTATGATAATATAATAATTTAAAATCTCATTTGATATTATAAACATTGGGTTAACAACATTTAACACGATCGTTAACCTAAAGGTTTCAAAACAACACTTACATATAACGACTAACGATGACTTAACGACTCAGTTAAAATGTATATACATGTAGTGTTTTAATATGTATTTATACACTTTTGAAAGACTTCAATACACTTATCAAAATACTTCTACTTAACAAAAATGCTTACAATTACATCCTCGTTCAGTTTCATCAACAATTCTACTCGTATGCACCCGTATTCGTACTCGTACAATACACAGCTTTTAGATGTATGTACTATTGGTATATACACTCCAATGATCAGCTCTTAGCAGCCCATGTGAGTCACCTAACACATGTGGGAACCATCATTTGGCAACTAGCAAGAAATATCTCATAAAATTACAAAAATATGAGTAATCATTCATGACTTATTTACATGAAAACAAAATTACATATCCTTTATATCTAATCCATACACCAACGACCAAAAACACCTACAAACACTTTCATTCTTCAATTTTCTTCATCTAATTGATCTCTCTCAAGTTCTATCTTCAAGTTCTAAGTGTTCTTCATATATTCTACAAGTTCTAGTTACATAAAATCAAGAATACTTTCAAGTTTGCTAGCTCACTTCCAATCTTGTAAGGTGATCATCCAACCTCAAGAAATCTTTGTTTCTTACAGTAGGTTATCATTCTAATACAAGGTAATAATCATATTCAAACTTTGGTTCAATTTCTATAACTATAACAATCTTATTTCAAGTGATGATCTTACTTGAACTTGTTTTCGTGTCACGATTCTGCTTCAAGAACTTCGAGCCATCCAAGGATCCGTTGAAGCTAGATCCATTTTTCTCTTTTCCATTAGGTTTATCCAAGGAACTTAAGGTAGTAATGATGTTCATAACATCATTCGATTCATACATATAAAGCTATCTTATTCGAAGGTTTAAACTTGTAATCACTAGAACATAGTTTAGTTAATTCTAAACTTGTTCGCAAATAAAAGTTAATCCTTCTAACTTGACTTTTAAAATCAACTAAACACATGTTATATATCTATATGATATGCTAACTTAATGATTTAAAACCTGGAAACACGAAAAACACCGTAAAACCGGATTTACGCCGTCGTAGTAACACCGCGGGCTGTTTTGGGTTAGTTAATTAAAAACTATGATAAACTTTGATTTAAAAGTTGTTATTCTGAGAAAATGATTTTTATTATGAACATGAAACTATATCCAAAAATTATGGTTAAACTCAAAGTGGAAGTATGTTTTCTAAAATGGTCATCTAGACGTCGTTCTTTCGACTGAAATGACTACCTTTACAAAAACGACTTGTAACTTATTTTTCCGACTATAAACCTATACTTTTTATGTTTATATTCATAAAATAGAGTTCAATATGAAACCATAGCAATTTGATTCACTCAAAACGGATTTAAAATGAAGAAGTTATGGGTAAAACAAAATTGGATAATTTTTCTCATTTTAGCTACGTGAAAATTGGTAACAAATCTATTCCAACCATAACTTAATCAACTTGTATTGTATATTATGTAATCTTGAGATACCATAGATACGTATACAATGTTTCGACCTATCATGTCGACACATCTATATATATTTCGGAACAACCATAGACACTCTATATGTGAATGTTGGAGTTAGCTATACAGGGTTGAGGTTGATTCCAAAATATATATAGTTTGAGTTGTGATCAATACTGAGATACGTATACACTGGGTCGTGGATTGATTCAAGATAATATTTATCAATTTATTTCTGTACATCTAACTGTGGACAACTAGTTGTAGGTTACTAACAAGGACAGCTGACTTAATAAATTTAAAACATCAAAATATATTAAAAGTGTTGTAAATATATTTTGAACATACTTTGATATATATGTATATATTGTTATAGGTTCGTGAATCAACCAGTGGCCAAGTCTTACTTCCCGACGAAGTAAAAATCTGTGAAAGTGAGTTATAGTCCCTCTTTTAAAATCTAATATTTTTGGGATGAGAATACATGCAGGTTTTATAAATGATTTACAAAATAGACACAAGTACGTGAAACTACATTCTATGGTTGAATTATCGAAATCGAATATGCCCTTTTTTATTAAAGTCTGGTAATCTAAGAATTAGGGAACAGACACCCTAATTGACGCGAATCCTAAAGATAGATCTATTGGGCCTAACAAACCCCATCCAAAGTACCGGATGCTTTAGTACTTCGAAATTTATATCATATCCGAAGGGTGTCCCGGAATGATGGGGATATTCTTATATATGCATATTGTTAATGTCGGTTACCAGGTGTTCACCATATGAATGATTTTTATCTCTATGTATGGGATGTGTATTGAAATATGAAATCGTGTGGTCTATTATTATGATTTGATATATATATAGGTTAAACCTATAACTCACCAACATTTTTGTTGACGTTTTAAGCATGTTTATTCTCAGGTGATTATTAAGAGCCTCCGCTATCGCATACTTAAATAAGGACGAGATTTGGAGTCCATGCTTGTATGATATTGTGTAAAAACTGCATTCAAGAAACTTATTTTGTTGTAACATATTTGTATTGTAAACCATTATGTAATGGTCGCGTGTAAACAGGATATTTTAGATTATCATTATTTGATAATCTACGTAAAGCTTTTTAAAACCTTTATCCATGAAATAAAGGTTATGGTTTGTTTTAAAAATGAATGCAGTCTTTGAAAAATGTCTCATATAGAGGTCAAAACCTCGCAACGAAATCAATTAATATGGAACGTTTTTAATCAATAAGAACGGGACATTTCAGTTGGTATCAGAGCGTTGGTCTTAGAGAACCAGAAAATTTGCATTAGTGTGTCTTATCGAGTTTGTTAGGATGCATTAGTGAGTCTGGACTTCGACCGTGTTTTCTTTAAAAATGATTGCTTAACATTTTTGTTGGAAACTATATATTTTTAACATATGAATATTATGTAATATATTAATCTCTTAACGTGTTTGATATTATGTGATAGATGTCTACCTCTAGAACAAGTCCCATTGACTCACCTAATAATAATGAAGAGTCAAATGTAAATTGGAATGATTCGTGGACTGATTCACAAGTTCCCGAAGAGGAACCGGAAGAAGAGTCAGAACCGGAAGAAGAATCGGAACCGGAAGAAGAATCGGAACCGGAAGAAGAAATAGAACCAGTGGGGGAAATAATAAAACGTTTAAGTAAAAGAGAATCCTCAACCAACCGACCAAGGTTAATTATGGTCAATGGTGTTTCCGCCAAGGAAGCAAAATATTGGGAGGATTACCAATTCTCCGATGAATCGGATTCCGACGAGAATTCTGATGATGTTATAGAAATTACCCCAACTGAATTTAAAAAGGCAAAAGAAAATAATAAGGGAAAGGGCATAAAAATAGAGAAATCTAATTCCAACCCCGATGAACTTTATATGTATCGTCAACCCCCGAAGTCCTTAAGTTGTAACAATGACCCGGGAACCTCTAAACCACCAGGTTTTTCTAAACCAATGTGGAAAATTACGGCTCGTATTAGGGGAACATCATATATCCCTAGAAACTTGGCAAAACGAACCAAAACCGAAGAAGAAGAAACAAGCGAGTCGGAATAAGATAGTTGTATTCGTGTGGTGTAATATATGTAATATAGTGTGCTTATGCTTTATGATATATGTAAAAATTGCTTGTATTAATAAGTATTTTTTTTTATGAATCTAACTCTTGTCTATTTTACAGTATAAAAACACAAAATGGATAGACAACCCAATATTTTAAGAGACCTACCCGGAGACATGATTGATGAAATCTTGTCTAGAGTCGGTCAGAATTCTTCGGCACAACTACTTAAGGCGAGATCAGTTTGTAAGACATTCGAAGAACGTTCCAAGAATGCCTTGGTTTATAAAAGGCTTTCGTTCGAAAGATGGGGGATATCACATTGGGAAATCCATAAGTTACGATGTGTTTACTTTGACGCATATATTGCGGGGAACCCAAATGCTATTTTACGCAATGGGTTAAGAAATTATTTTGACTCAATATATCCGAATATTGGACTTCGTGATTTAGAAAAAGCAGCTAACATGCAACATAAAGAAGCATGTTATGCTTACGGATTAGTAATGTTCGCTTCTCACCAAAGTGAGAACAAGAACATCGGGCTACAACTATTAAACAAAACGTTCCCACAAGTGACGGAGTCGGTAATCGGGGTAAGAAATGAGGTTTTTAGATTGTTACGGGACTGTTGGACATTACGTAACCCTCGTCCCTTTGACGACGTTACAACACGCTCTCTTATCAACGGCCATAACGGTTATGTTCCACAAGACCAAGGATGGGAAGTAATCCTAGTAAAACCAGAATGCATGACTTGTTTCTGGACGTATGAATTACGTGTCTTTATTGCCTTTGCTGAACGACTTGTGTACTAGCTAGAATTATCTTCACAACCATCTTGTATCAAATTTATTGTGTGCTATATTTCATGCTATATGTAAAATAAGCGGTATTGTAAGTTTGTAAAATATTGTGTAAAGGTTTGAACGCGAAATATTATTATAATCAGTTTTTCATATAGAATTGTAGTAGTTGAATTGTATATTAGCTACTAAGTATGAACTTAACGGGTAGGTACTACCCGAATTTAAACTTATAAAACGCTAATATGAAGAAAAAGCTTTTATAAATGAGTTCATATAATGCTACGAAATACTATTAACTACTCTTAATATTCTGTATGATTAACTTGTTCCATTTAACTATTTTGAAGGAAATGGCACCGACTACTCGACACACCGTGAATATGAATGAAGAGGAATTCCGTACTTTTCTAGCTTCAAACATAGCCGCAGTACAGGCTGCGCTACATACCAACAATAACCTTGGATCTAGCAGTACAGGAAATCGTGTAGGATGCACCTACAAAGAATTCACTGCCTGCAAACCTTTGGAATTTGATGGAACCGAAGGACCGATCGGATTGAAACGGTGGACCGAGAAGGTCGAATCGGTGTTTGCCATAAGTAAGTGTACTGAAGAGGACAAAGTAAAGTACGCTACGCATACCTTCACAGGTTCTGCGTTAACATGGTGGAATACCTATCTAGAGCAAGTGGGACAAGACGATGCGTACGCACTACCGTGGTCAGCATTCAAGCACTTGATGAACGAGAAGTACCGTCCCAGAACGGAGGTCAATAAGCTCAAGACAGAACTTAGAGGGTTACGAACCCAAGGATTTGATATTACCACGTACGAAAGACGATTCACAGAATTGTGCCTATTGTGTCCGGGAGCATTCGAAGATGAGGAAGAGAAGATCGACGCGTTTGTGAAAGGATTACCGGAAAGAATCCAAGAAGATATAAGTTCACACGAGCCCGCCTCCATACAACAGGCATGTAGAATGGCTCACAAACTAGTGAATCAGATTGAAGAAAGAATTAAAGAACAGACTGCTGAAGAGGCCAATGTGAAGCAAGTCAAAAGAAAGTGGGAGGAAAACGGTGATAAGAATCACCAATACAACAACAGCAATCGCAACAATTATCCCAACAATCGCAACATCAATCGCAACTACAACAAACGGCCCAACAACAACAACAACAACAACAACAGCAACATCAACTACAACAATCATCTCAACAACAATAATAACCGCAACAACAACAACAATCAGAAGCAGCTATGCCAAAGGTGTGAAAAGTATCACTCGGGGTTCTGCACCAAATTTTGCAACAAGTGTAAAAGAAATGGTCATAGCGCGGCGAAGTGTGAGGTCTACGGACCAGGGGTTAATAGAACGAAAGGAACAAATGGTGTCGGAACGAGTAATGGCGGAGCAAGTAGTGTCGGAGCAAGTTATGCCAATGTAGTTTGTTATAAATGTGGAAAACCGGGCCACATTATTAGAAATTGCCCGAACCAGGAGAACACGAATGGACAAGGCCGCGGAAGAGTTTTCAATATTAATGCGGCAGAGGCACAGGAAGACCCGGAGCTTGTTACGGGTACGTTTCTTATTGACAATAAATCTGCTTACGTTTTATTTGATTCGGGTGCGGATAGAAGCTATATGAGTAGAGATTTTTGTGCTAAATTAAGTTGTCCATTGACGCCTTTGGATAGTAAATTTTTACTCGAATTAGCAAATGGTAAATTAATTTCAGCAGATAATATATGTCAGAATCGAGAAATTAAACTGGTTAGCGAAACATTTAAGATTGATTTGATACCAGTAGAGTTAGGGAGTTTTGATGTGATAATCGGTATGGACTGGTTGAAAGAAGTGAAAGCAGAGATCGTTTGTTACAAAAATGCAATTCGCATTATACGAGAAAAAGGAAAACCCTTAATGGTGTACGGAGAAAAGGGCAACACGAAGCTACATCTTATTAGTAATTTGAAGGCACAAAAACTAATAAGAAAAGGTTGCTATGCTGTTCTAGCACACGTCGAGAAAGTACAAACTGAAGAAAAGAGCATCAATGATGTTCCCATTGCAAAAGAATTTCCCGATGTATTTCCGAAAGAATTACCGGGATTACCCCCACATCGATCCGTTGAATTTCAAATAGATCTTGTACCAGGAGCTGCACCAATAGCTCGTACTCCTTACAGACTCGCACCCAGCGAGATGAAAGAACTACAAAGCCAATTACAAGAACTTTTAGAGCGTGGTTTCATTCGACCAAGCACATCACCGTGGGGAGCTCCTGTTTTGTTTGTCAAGAAGAAAGATGGTACATTCAGGTTGTGTATCGACTACCGAGAGTTGAACAAACTTACCATCAAGAACCGCTACCCACTACCGAGAATCGATGACTTATTTGATCAACTACAAGGCTCGTCTGTTTATTCAAAGATTGACTTACGTTCCGGGTATCATCAAATGCGGGTGAAAGAAGATGATATTCCAAAGACTGCTTTCAGAACACGTTACGGTCATTACGAGTTTATGGTCATGCCGTTTGGTTTAACTAATGCACCAGCTGTGTTCATGGACCTTATGAACCGAGTGTGTGGACCATACCTTGACAAGTTTGTCATTGTTTTCATTGATGACATACTTATTTACTCAAAGAATGACCAAGAACACGGTGAACATTTGAGAAAGGTGTTAGAAGTATTGAGGAAGGAAGAATTGTACGCTAAGTTTTCAAAGTGTGCATTTTGGTTGGAAGAAGTTCAATTCCTCGGTCACATAGTGAACAAAGAAGGTATTAAGGTGGATCCGGCAAAGATAGAAACTGTTGAAAAGTGGGAAACCCCGAAAACTCCGAAACACATACGCCAGTTTTTAGGACTAGCTGGTTACTACAGAAGGTTCATCCAAGACTTTTCCAGAATAGCAAAACCCTTGACTGCATTAACGCATAAAGGGAAGAAATTTGAATGGAATGATGAACAAGAGAAATCGTTTCAGTTATTGAAGAAAAAGCTAACTACGGCACCTATATTGTCATTGCCTGAAGGGAATGATGATTTTGTGATTTATTGTGACGCATCAAAGCAAGGTCTCGGTTGTGTATTAATGCAACGAACGAAGGTGATTGCTTATGCGTCTAGACAATTAAAGATTCACGAACAAAATTATACGACGCATGATTTGGAATTAGGCGCAGTTGTTTTTGCATTAAAGACTTGGAGGCACTACTTATATGGGGTCAAAAGTATTATATATACCGACCACAAAAGTCTTCAACACATATTTAATCAGAAACAACTGAATATGAGGCAGCGTAGGTGGATTGAATTGTTGAATGATTACGACTTTGAGATTTGTTACCACCCGGGGAAGGCAAATGTGGTAGCCGATGCCTTGAGCAGGAAGGACAGAGAACCCATTCGAGTAAAATCTATGAATATAATGATTCATAATAACCTTACTACTCAAATAAAGGAGGCGCAACAAGGAGTTTTAAAAGAGGGAAATTTAAAGGATGAAATACCCAAGGGATCGGAGAAGCATCTTAATATTCGGGAAGACGGAACCCGGTATAGGGCTGAAAGGATTTGGGTACCAAAATTTGGAGATATGAGAGAAATGGTACTTAGAGAAGCTCATAAAACCAGATACTCAATACATCCTGGAACGGGGAAGATGTACAAAGATCTCAAGAAACATTTTTGGTGGCCGGGTATGAAAGCCGATGTTGCTAAATACGTAGGAGAATGTTTGACGTGTTCTAAGGTCAAAGCTGAGCATCAGAAACCATCAGGTCTACTTCAACAACCCGAAATCCCGGAATGGAAATGGGAAAACATTACCATGGATTTCATCACTAAATTGCCAAGGACTGCAAGTGGTTTTGATACTATTTGGGTAATAGTTGATCGTCTCACCAAATCAGCACACTTCCTACCAATAAGAGAAGATGACAAGATGGAGAAGTTAGCACGACTGTATTTGAAGGAAGTCGTCTCCAGACATGGAATACCAATCTCTATTATCTCTGATAGGGATGGCAGATTTATTTCAAGATTCTGGCAGACATTACAGCAAGCATTAGGAACTCGTCTAGACATGAGTACTGCCTATCATCCACAAACTGATGGGCAGAGCGAAAGGACGATACAAACGCTTGAAGACATGCTACGAGCATGTGTTATTGATTTTGGAAACAGTTGGGATCGACATCTACCGTTAGCAGAATTTTCCTACAACAACAGCTACCATTCAAGCATTGAGATGGCGCCGTTTGAAGCACTTTATGGTAGAAAGTGCAGGTCTCCGATTTGTTGGAGTGAAGTGGGGGATAGACAGATTACGGGTCCGGAGATTATACAAGAAACTACCGAGAAGATCATCCAAATTCAACAACGGTTGAAAACCGCCCAAAGTCGACAAAAGAGCTACGCTGACATTAAAAGAAAAGATATAGAATTTGAAATTGGAGAGATGGTCATGCTTAAAGTTTCACCTTGGAAAGGCATTGTTCGATTTGGTAAACGAGGGAAATTAAATCCAAGGTATATTGGACCATTCAAGATTATTGATCGTGTCGGACCAGTAGCTTACCGACTAGAGTTACCTCAACAACTCGCGGCTGTACATAACACTTTCCACGTCTCGAATTTGAAGAAATATTTTGCTAAAGAAGATCTCACTATTCCGTTAGATGAAATCCAAATCAACGAAAAACTTCAATTCATCGAAGAACCCGTCAAAATAATGGATCGTGAGGTTAAAAGACTTAAGCAAAACAAGATACCAATTGTTAAGGTTCGATGGAATGCTCGTAGAGGACCCGAGTTCACCTGGGAGCGTGAAGATCAGATGAAGAAGAAATACCCGCATCTATTTCCAGAAGATTCGTCAACACCTTCAACAGCTTAAAATTTCGGGACGAAATTTATTTAACGGGTAGGTACTGTAGTGACCCGAACTTTTTCATGTTTATATATATTAATTGAGATTGATATTTACATGATTAAATGTTTCCAACATGTTAAGCAATCAAACTTGTTAAGACTTGATTAATTGAAATATGTTTCATATAGACAATTGACCACCCAAGTTGACCGGTGATTCACGAACGTTAAAACTTGTAAAAACTATATGATGACATATATATGGATATATATATATACTTAACATGATACTATGATAAGTAAACATATCATTAAGTATATTAACAATGAACTACATATGTAAAAACAAGACTACTAACTTAATGATTTTTAAACGAGACATATATGTAACGATTATCGTTGTAAAGACATTTAATGTATATATATCATATTAAGAGATATTCATACATGATAATATCATGATAATATAATAATTTAAAATCTCATTTGATATTATAAACATTGGGTTAACAACATTTAACAAGATCGTTAACCTAAAGGTTTCAAAACAACACTTACATATAACGACTAACGATGACTTAACGACTCAGTTAAAATGTATATACATGTAGTGTTTTAATATGTATTTATACACTTTTGAAAGACTTCAATACACTTATCAAAATACTTCTACTTAACAAAAATTCTTACAATTACATCCTCGTTCAGTTTCATCAACAATTCTACTCGTATGCACCCGTATTCGTACTCGTACAATACACAGCTTTTAGATGTATGTACTATTGGTATATACACTCCAATGATCAGCTCTTAGCAGCCCATGTGAGTCACCTAACACATGTGGGAACCATCATTTGGCAACTATCAAGAAATATCTCATAAAATTGCAAAAATATGAGTAATCATTCATGACTTATTTACATGAAAACAAAATTACATATCCTTTATATCTAATCCATACACCAACGACCAAAAACACCTACAAACACTTTCATTCTTAAATTTTCTTCATCTAATTGATCTCTCTCAAGTTCTATCTTCAAGTTCTAAGTGTTCTTCATAAATTCCAAAAGTTCTAGTTTCATAAAATCAAGAATACTTTCAAGTTTGCTAGCTCACTTCCAATCTTGTAAGGTGATAATCCAACCTCAAGAAATCTTTGTTTCTTACAGTAGGTTATCATTCTAATACAAGGTAATAATCATATTCAAACTTTGGTTCAATTTCTATAACTATTACAATCTTATTTCAAGTGATGATCTTACTTGAACTTGTTTTCGTGTCATGATTCTGCTTCAAGAACTTCGAGCCATCCAAGGATCCATTGAAGCTACATCCATTTTTCACTTTTCCAGTAGGTTTATCCAAGGAACTTAAGGTAGTAATGATGTTCATAACATCATTCGATTCATACATATAAAGCTATCTTATTCGAAGGTTTAAACTTGTAATCACTAGAACATAGTTTAGTTAATTCTAAACTTGTTCGCAAATAAAAGTTAATCCTTCTAACTTGACTTTTAAAATCAACTAAACACATGTTCTATATCTATATGATATGCTAACTTAATGATTTAAAACCTGGAAACACGAAAAACACCGTAAAACCGGATTTACGCCGTCGTAGTAACACCGCGGGCTGTTTTGGGTTAGTTAATTAAAAACTATGATAAACTTTGATTTAAAAGTTGTTATTCTGAGAAAATGATTTTTATTATGAACATGAAACTATATCCAAAAATTATGGTTAAACTCAAAGTGGAAGTATGTTTTCTAAAATGGTCATCTAGACGTCGTTCTTTCGACTGAAATGACTACCTTTACAAAAACGACTTGTAACTTATTTTTCCGACTATAAACCTATACTTTTTCTGTTTAGATTCATAAAATAGAGTTCAATATGAAACCATAGCAATTTGATTCACTCAAAACGGATTTAAAATGAAGAAGTTATGGGTAAAACAAAATTGGATAATTTTTCTCATTTTAGCTACGTGAAAATTGGTAACAAATCTATTCCAACCATAACTTAATCAACTTGTATTGTATATTATGTAATCTTGAGATACCATAGACACGTATACAATGTTTCGACCTATCATGTCGACACATCTATATATATTTCGGAACAACCATAGACACTCTATATGTGAATGTTGGAGTTAGCTATACAGGGTTGAGGTTGATTCCAAAATATATATAGTTTGAGTTGTGATCAATAATGAGATACGTATACACTGGGTCGTGGATTGATTCAAGATAATATTTATCAATTTATTTCTGTACATCTAACTGTGGACAACTAGTTGTAGGTTACTAACAAGGACAGCTGACTTAATAAATTTAAAACATCAAAATATATTAAAAGTGTTGTAAATATATTTTGAACATACTTTGATATATATGTATATATTGTTATAGGTTCGTGAATCAACCAGTGGCCAAGTCTTACTTCCCGACGAAGTAAAAATCTGTGAAAGTGAGTTATAGTCCCTCTTTTAAAATCTAATATTTTTGGGATGAGAATACATGTAGGTTTTATAAATGATTTACAAAATAGACACAAGTACGTGAAACTACATTCTATGGTTGAATTATCGAAATCGAATATGCCCCTTTTTATTAAGTCTGGTAATCTAAGAATTAGGGAACAGACACCCTAATTGACGCGAATCCTAAAGATAGATCTATTGGGCTTAACAAACCCCATCCAAAGTACCGGATGCTTTAGTACTTCAAAATTTATATCATATCCGAAGGGTGTCCCGGAATGATGGGGATATTCTTATATATGCATCTTGTTAATGTCAGTTACCAGGTGTTCACCATATGAATGATTTTTATCTCTATGTATGGGATGTGTATTGAAATATGAAATCTTGTGGTCTATTGTTACGATTTGATATATATAGGTTAAACCTATAACTCACCAACATTTTTATTGACGTTTAAAGCATGTTTATTCTCAGGTGAATACTAAGAGCTTCCGATGTCGCATACTTAAATAAGGACGAGATTTGGAGTCCATGCTTGTATGATATTGTGTAAAAACTGCATTCAAGAAACTTATTTTGTTGTAACATATTTGTATTGTAAACCATTATGTAATGGTCGTGTATAAACAGGATATTTTAGATTATCTCATACGCACGGTTGATGCTGAGCTAAGTCACAATTACAACTTAAATGAGAAGACACGAGTGAGTGATCACCCGTACGGCTGATGAAGCCAACTCGTACGTGTGATGAATGAATCGTATGGGTGAGTCAACAGCAGGGGTATATAAAGTCTTATATTCTTCATTTTAGGTTAAGCCTCTCATTTGTTACACACACTCAGATCTAGTGAGCTCCTCCGATTCTCTCTCAGTCCAAATCACCCAGGTGGTGAATAATAGCTTTAGGTGTTGATCTAATCACACTTGATTTAGTTGTGGTTTGACTAAATTAATCAAAAAAAAAAAAAACTTAACCTATTCACTAGAGGGTTTGATTCACTTATTCCGCCATTCTGTGAGTTAAATCTATTGATTTCTAAGTTCCTAGTCATGTTTCATCACCTTCTATTCTTTCCCCCTCAACTCATATTTTAAAGTATTCATCAATATGCTCCATCCAGTTCTGATTCTCGATATACTTCTAACTTTCATATCGGTCATTCTTCTTTTTCATCTACTGCCGGAAGAATCTATTTACTTCTACTATACTCTTGGGTTTATAGTGTTTCTAGTTCTCCCGTGTCTTTATATTACTATATGCATCGATATATATGGTTTATAATTTCTGGTTTGTCGTTGGGATTTATATGTTCCCTTATATTTCAAAGTCTCTGCTTCTGTCTTCTATAATCATTATCATTCACAGTTAATGCTCTCTTTTATTTGCTGCAATTTATACCCCAATTTCTATTTCGGAGTTTTGTCCTTTCGTTTCTTCTTCTTGCGATTAAGCACCGCTTGTAATGGTCCAGAATTCACAGATATGAATTTCGGAATGAACATTGTTAATGTTCCAAGAAGGAAATTGTGATGGCACGATCTTGACTTGTCAAATTACTAGAATACCTTGGAAAAGGCCGAATCATCAAGAAATATTTTCTTGATATTTTAGAGGTTAAATAGAATACAAGAGTCGTATAACATGGCACATGATGATGTTATGATCTGTGAATCATCACGTTCCATTTAGAAACTCAGCATGACTTACTGTAATATAATCACATTGATCAAGTGTCATTATATTATACTAATTCATGCTTCAGTTCCCAACATTACTTCAAAATATTCCTATTTTAAACTTGAATGTTTCAGAATTTAGAAACTAAAATAGTTTCTTTTATGATGTAATACAGATAGCGCGAAGAGGTAAATGATTTCAAATAAAAAAAATTAAGAAAATATCTTCAGAAATATGGAGGATATTTATAATGAAAGATATGATGATATTTTAAAATTTTTAATATCAGAGGATGATGAAGAATATTGTCCGCAGGGGTTTAGAGTCGGGAGCAAGGTATTCGTTAATGACTTAAGCAGGTACTGAATTATTTGGATCCTTTGAAGTCAGGTTCAGTCTTTGTAATTTGTCCTCAGCCTCCTTCCTACTTTGCTCAATCCGTTTTCCAGTTCCAAAACTTCTCTTTTTCTGCGCTTTGCCAGCACACTTCATCATTATAATCCAGCTTTTACCGTTTAAAGTCGTTTATAGTTTTTGCTGCTTCATCAGCATTTTTTTTTTCCATTTTCGGAGAACCAATTCGTAGTTCGGAGTGTTTTTCAGAAACTTCACATTCAAATTAAGTCCAGAAGATAGACGTTATATATACACATATAACTGTTGGCGTAGACATCCTGCGAGATTTTAAAATACTGATTGCTAATTCCCAATGATTCGTATGTCAATTCTCATTACAAGATGCGAATGAGTAAATGATGGGGTTTTAATGAATAATTATAATGAGTTTTTGGAGAGGCTAAAGTCAAAGGGTAATGAAGTTGTTGGTACATCTGCTAATAATGTGGTGAAATGTAAAATGTTCCCTGGTAACGATGGTGTATATCTCAAGGTTATAATAAGGTTAGTCTGACTGAAAAGTCGAAGTTGACTTGCTGGAGCTGTGACAAAACTGGCTACTTTGAATAGGAGTCGCAAAGTTATTTTTGCTAATAAATGCCAAAGAATCTGACGCGGATACATTGTTTAAACTTTTACTTTGGTTTCAAGAGTTTTTCGGGTACATAACTGTGGGTAACATGTGGTTGGATCATCATCTCGATTGCTCATCATTCGAAGTGTCTTCAGAAATTTTCGAAGGGTTTGAACACAGATTGTAATCGTTAACATACATTTGATGTTCTAACACAGTTTTGAAGTCAAAATATAGCTTGTGAAAGATGTAAGGATCTAAGAGTGATGATTTTGGTCATATCTCAAGTTGAATTTTGAGATTTCAAAATCAGAATATGTAATTAAATTTTGAATGAGTATGGTTGTTTTGATTTCTATAAAAGAATGTATATTGTTGTGAAAGTAGGGAGTATAATGGATGATTTGCTGAATCAGATTCGAAGAATGTAACATATTAATTGTGAATTTATATATCTCTCGGGTATTACCTACCCGTTAAAAAAAATTTCACAATTAATATTTTGTACAAAAGAATTTTATCAAAGTCTTTATGAAAATATATATATGTATATTTTCTTCAGATGTAACATAGATTTAATGAGTTAATGTTAAATTAAACTCATTTGATTTACGGTTGAAACTAGAATTGAATAATCCCTAAAGGCTTTAAAAAGTACATAACTTTTACGCAGTATTTATTTAATGACATTGAAATTATGAATAAATACTTCGTTATTTGTTGATGTATGATGTTCGGTTCGTGGAATTCTTGTGAATTTCGCAAAGTACGAATGATGTTATCTGAAAAGTTTCGGGTACATCGATGATGAAAGTGTAAAATCAAATATATACTTGATTTATTATGAATTGAAATTTGTTGAATTGCGACAGAGATTGTAGTTAATACTGGTTAAGTTGCGGCCGAAGGACGTACATTATTGCATATTTGTAATATGAATTAACCGAGTAGTTAAGATTCACACACAATAGCTTAGCACGGAAAGATTTATTTCAAAAAAAATATATATATATATATATATATATATATATATATATATATATATATATATATATATATATATATATATAATACATATAATTTCTTCAGAGGGAATGAGTTAATTCTTCATAACTCGTTGATACAATAGACACGTTATTGATTCGTAATGATGTCCACAGTGATTCTTGAACTGACGGAGTTTGTGATGTTATCGGTGTTGTTGATTCGGATGTTGACTGTACTGACGATGCTGGTAACGCTGACGGTACTGTTGATGCTGTTGGTAAAGCAAATTTAGCTTGTTAATCACACACCATTTTTGTCAGGGTTTCTACTCTTCCTTCTATCATTTTGGTTCATTTAACTGATTTATGGTTAGGGCTAGATTAGATAATCTCTAAGACTTTAGAGATTACATAATCGCCGCGGAATGTTTCTCCAATGAAGTTATGAATTAATACTTCGTCAGTTATTGTTGTTGGTACTCCTTGGTATCTATGGTGCGTATGACGTTGATGCTCGTGGGACAGATTGTGAAGTTGAGGTTTACGATGCGGTTGTGGTTGGAGGTGGTAATGGTACTGTTGGCGTTGATGATGGTGGTACTGGTTATGCTGCTGGTGCTGCTGCTGGTGTTTGTAATCTTTGCACCATATTCTCCAAAGCCACTACCCGAGCGCGAAGCTCGTTGACTTCTTCTATTATACCGGGGTGATTGTCGGTTCGGACGAGCGGATAAATATAATCTAGAATTTGATGTAGTATATAATCGTGATGAGATACTCTGGAAATGAGAGAGAAAATGGTGTTTCGGATTGGTTCGCCGGTAAGTGCTTCAGGTTCTTCGTTAAGAGGGCAATGGGGTGGATGGAAGGGATTACCTTCTTCTTGTCTCCAATGATTGAGGAGGCTACGAACCCATCCCCAATTCATCCAGAATAGATGATGGCTGATTGGTTGATCCATTCCGGTCACACTGCTTTCAGAGCTGGAGTGGAATTCCATTTCGGAATCCGAGGAACATGAATTAATGATGAATTCCATTTCGTACGATTGAATAAGGATTTTTCGATATGAAATAATTTTCGGTTATCGGATGGTATTCTAATTACATAGAATATCCATAGATATAGAACAAAAGATTTCGTAGATTCCGGAGGAATTTGCGGGATATGTCAGGTAAAGTTTAAAGTAACAGATACCATAAGATATGATTTAGCAGATACGCTAAGATATGAATTTTGTCTATACACTACTCATGCAATTAATGTAGCAAGACGTGTCTAGACTAGTAATGATAAGCAGGTAATTTCCTAAGAATGATAAGCAGATGATTTTCGACTAAAAATGATAAGCAAAACTTTTGACATGCAGACACGGTCGAAGTCCAGACTCACTAATGCATCCTAACGACCTATCAGTTAGACACACTAATGCAGACATGGTTCGCTAAGACCACCGCTCTGATACCAACTGAAAGGACCCGTTTATATACATTATAACGATTCACAATAGTTGATTACATTGCGAGGTATTTGACCTCTATATGATACATTTTATAAACATTGCATTCGTTTTTAAAAGACAAACTTTCTTTACATTGAAAATTGACAGGCATGCATACCATTTCATAATATCCACTATCCAACTATAAATTGATTTAATAATAATCTTTGATGAACTCAATGACTCGAATGCAACGTTCTTCGAAATATGCTATGAAAGACTCCAAGTAATATCTTTAAAATGAGCAAATGCACAGCGGAAGATTTCTTTAACACCTGAGAATAAACATGCTTTAAAGTGTCAACCAAAAAGTTGGTGAGTTCATTAGTTTATCATAATCATTTATTTCCATCATTTTAATAGACCACAAGAATTTCATTTCCAGTTCTCATAAATATACGTCCCATGCATAGAGACAAAAATAATCATTCATATGGTGAACACCTGGTAACCGACATTAACTAGATACATATAAGAATATCCCCTATCATTCCGGGATCCTCCTTCGGACATGATATAAATTTCGAAGTACTAAAGCATCCAGTACTTTGGATGGGGTTTGTTAGGCCCAATAGATCTATCTTTAGGATTCGCGTCAATTAGGGTGTCTGTTCCCTAATTCTTAGATTACCAGACTTAATAAAAAGGGGCATATTCATAGTTTCGATTACTTGTGTCTATTTCGTAAAACATTTATAAAAATTGCGCATGTATTCTCAGCCCAAAAATATAAAGGGTAAAAAGGCAAATGAAACTCACCATACTGTATTTCGAAGTAAAAATACATATAACGTCATTGAACAAGTGCAAGGTTGGCCTCGGATTCACGAACCTAAATTAATTATATATAATTATGTGTTGGTCAATATTTGTCTAACAAATTAGGTCAAGTCATAGTGTACCACAATCCTAATGCTCGAGACTAATATGCAAAAGTCAACAAAAGTAAATTTGACTCAAAATAATTTCCAAAAAATCTATACATGATTAATATATAGTTTAAATATCGTCGTTTTATATTTTTAAATATTTTTAAAAGATTTATTAGAGTAATAATATAATTTATTTATTAATAAATAAAATTTTATATTAAATTTATGTAATAAAATATACTTTTATATATATTAAGTAATAAAATTTATAGGGTTCATTTAATATCATAAAGATAATATGATAGGTATTATTAAAGTAAGTTATTACACGTAGTAAAATATGTTTGTATCACATATTTATTTGATAAAATAATATCTATAATGATAGTAAGTAAAAGTTGTATTATTTTGTAATAATAATTATTATTATAAAAATATCAATATTTATAATTACTAAGATGACATTATGATAAAACGATAATTCTAATTATGATAACTTTAATATTTACGATAATTTTTAATATTATCTTTAAAATAATAATTCTATTTAAAATAATAATAATAATAATATTTTATAGTAACAATGACATTTCTATTAAAATGATAATTTTTGTTAAAATGATAGTTTTAATACTAACGATACTTTTAATAATAATAGTAATGATAAAAATAATAAGAACGATAATTTTATCTAAATCAATATCTTATAATATTTTAATTTCATCATGATACTCTTACTCATTATTTCCTAATCGTTTCGTTTAATAGCTTTTAATCGTCTTTTATATCGTGTTCATAATAATGATAATAATAGTAATCAAAATAATTAGGTGTTACAAATATTTGTTTTAATTACACTAATATTAATAATGATAGTTACTATAACATTATTAACGATAATACTAATAATTATCTTAATGATAATATAGTAATAATAATAATAACAATAACAATAACCATTTTTAAATAATGATATATATATATTAATAATGATAATAATAATAATAATAATACTAATAATAATAATAATAATTGGATAATAATAATAATAATACTAATTATAACTTTAACGATAATAATGATAGTAATAATAAAAAAAAAATAACAATTTTTAATGATAAATCCCTTTTATTGATAAAGATAATAATAATGATAATAATAAGATAAAACTAGAACGACGATAAAAACGACGATAATAATAATCAATTTTAATAAAAATATCGAAAATCCAATTGATTATAACTTCTAATCCGTTCATCGAAACCATTCGATATCTAAAGAAAAAGTTCTTAATTTTTCGCTAGCTTTCCAAGGACATGCATATCTTATACCTTATCTCAACCGCAAGTGTAACTAATTCAATATTCAACCTAACCTGTCTAAGGGCAATATCAAAAGTACAAGCATGCATAATCCTAAATACTCGAGCACTAGTCGGGGATACACTATTAGTATGTAAAAGTTAAATTATGAGTACTCACGTATCAATATTGAGATTCAATATTGCAGGAAAGGTACGTAGACGCAACGGAAATGATAAACACTATATTGACCTCACGAGCATACCCATGAACCATACTCAATCACCTCCATAGCTATAACCCATAATTTCCTTAATCCTATCCTACTCGAAAAACAATTTCGAAATCACTCGGACCGCACTCCGTCGTAATATTTTATGTATACTAATAATATCTTGAAATAATACGGAGTAAATATATATATGTAAATCGATTGAGAGAGTTTAGAGAAAAATATTTTCAAGTTTCTATGAAATAATGAAACCTATTGAATTCTATTTATAATAGATTTTTGAATTATTAAAGTGAATTATTAAAGTATGAATTATTAAAGTGAATTATTAAAGTATGAATTATTAAAGTATGAATTATTAAAGTGAATTATTAAAGTATGAATTATTAAAGTATGAATTATTAAAGTGAATTATTAAAGTTAAAGTAAAGTAAAAATAAAGTAAAGGTAAAGTTTAAGTATAGTAAAAGTATAAAACTATGTACGTATAATACGCGTATAAATATATATAATATTAATTTAAATCGTTATATATATTTAATAAAATAAAATATAAATATCGTTATCTTTATCATACTAGTTAAGTAATGAGTTGTCAAAAGTGGTTCTAGATATTTATAAAAGTTATATACGTTTTAATAATAAAGTTCTTTTTAAACTAAAAACGTTTTTGTACTTTTGAAACTAAATAGATCAATCGAGTCTTTATGAGATTCAATCTTCCACTATCCTTTGTCTAGTTCTCAATGATTGACAATTTGTTCTTATTTATAAATCAATTTACCATTTTCCGAATATTGTTAAAATGGAAAGATTTCTCAAATCAACGTGGGCCTTTCAACAGAGACTTGTAATCATAATTCAATATATCTGATAATTCAATCATTTGATCTTATCTTCTAATTCCATTGATAAACATTTTGAAACAAATACAATCATATAAAGTATTTAATCTAATATTTTGTTTACGTTTCAAGTTATAATATATATACACATATACATATATAATCATATTCGTTTAATGGTTCGTAAATCGTTGGAACTTGGTCGAGGTTGAATGAATGTATGAACATAGTTTTAAATTCTTGCAATTTAACTTAACAAATATTGCTTATCGTGTCGGAAACATATAAAGATTAAAGTTTAAATTTGGTTGGAAATTTCCGGGTTGTCACATTATCATTATTTGATAATCTACGTAAAGCTTTTTAAACCTTTATTTATGAAATAAAGGTTATGGTTTGTTTTAAAAATGAATGCAGTCTTTGAAAAATGTCTCATATAGAGGTCAAAACCTCGCAACGAAATCAATTAATATGGAACGTTTTTAATCAATAAGAACGGGACATTTCATCAATGGCCAACGAAAACAGCCCAACATAAACAGATAATGGTTGGCCCAACAAAACAAATCTTATACGGCCCTATCCTAATATCAGTTTATTCGACACCAGCTAAACAGATTCGGTTCCCGTTTCTATATCTCTAATAATTACTTATTGATCTTGTACCCCAGCTGTTTCCCATGATATATCCATATCTATACCTACTCCTTATATATATATATATATATATATATATATATATATATATATATATATATATATATATATATATATATATATATATATATATATATATATATATATATATATATATATATATATATATATTATATGACCCAATATCTTTCAAATAAAATATATTCGATCACCTTTTTTTATCTTCTTTCAATTCAGATTTAATGATCATCATAAATAGGTTTGAATGATAATGTTTATATGGGTTCAGTTGTAAAAAGAAACAGAAAATGAGTAGTAGCATCAACCGGTGCATTCATTCTGTAAATACACAGAACACATTGAGCTTACCCGAAACACGTAATTATCTGGCCATTATTATTGTTACAGGTAGCTGATCAATAAGTGGGTGTTCAAAGTTGTGGTTTGTGGTGGTTCGAAACAGAAGCCAGTCGTAGCAGCAGCTACAATAAACAGTATAATCATCAATCTTGTTTCTATCGTGTTCACCATCTTCACCATCATTTTTTCATCGTCTCCATGATCTCTTCGTGCTTAGAAATAGTAACAGTGTACCATCATCGTTTTCATTCAATGATGTCACCATCTTCGATTGTCACTTTGGGTGGTGTTTAATCGAAGGAATGGAAAATAGAAATAAATAGTTGCAGCAGTAAACGATATGATTGTGGTGGTAGTTTAGTCGTGGTGATGATGGTTGAAACAGTGGTAGTGATGATTCTTACGTCGACTGAGACCCAAAATAAAATTAGGAGAGAGATGGTGAGAGAGAGAGATAGATGAGAGAGATAGGTGGTGATCGTTATTTCGATTTACTATAGAAACCTTAATAGTTCGATGATGGATGGTGGTTTCGGTGGTGGTAGACGATTGTAAACAACAGTAAGAAACCTCTTATGATGAATTAGGTTTGTTGAAGGTGGTGTTCAAATAATGAGTCGAGTAGAAAAAAAAATATAGAAATATAAGGTGTTTCGATGGTTTGTGGTATGAGCTGCAAAACAAAAAAAAACAAAAAAACGATACAGAAAAGTGGTTTCGAGTGATGGTTGGTGACGGCTTGTGGTGACAGTTTTGGGATTTAATTAGAAACAGAAAATGAAACTTAACTAAGATGATGGTGGTGATCATGGTAGAAGAAAGAGAGAGAAAAGAGATAAGGAGATGGAGGTTTTGGTCAGGAAACAGAAACATTAGTGAGTACTAGCTGTAAGTTCAAAATGGGTGTTGTGGTTTCCGACTGTGATAGCAAAAGAAGCTCGAGCAGGTGGGTGTTGGAGGATGGTGGATGGTGAAGTTGTGTTCTTCCCTTCTCGTAGTACAAGTATATGAATGCTTATATAGACTTTAGAATATATAATTTAATTTAATTAATCATAATATATTATAAATGATTTAAGCATGTAGGAGAAAACAGTAAACACTAGCAGCCTCAATTTTGTTGTAATGTGCCGACACTTTATCACACACTATTATATCGTACTCCGTTGTTAATCAGTAGCGGATAAAAGTCTCCAGCCAAATCCCATATTTTTAAATTAACTATATTTATTTATTTTGGTCATTATGTTATAAAATTCGATCATAAATTTAATAAATAAAAATTACATCAACTGTCCCTCTCATTTATGGGTGAAATATAAAAAAGTGTTAAAACTTAACAAATAGCTCCTAAATACATTTTAATAAGCCTAAAATTTATAGAACTTATTTTCGGATCACCTTTTATTTTAAAATAATATTAGTTCGAATTAAACTTCTCTAAATAATAATCGAAACGTCCAACGAGTATTACAATCATTAAATATTTATTTTTAATATACTTTTATTATATATATATATATATATATATATATATATATATATATATATATATATATATATATAGGCTTTAAATAATAATTATTATATTTTTTTTTATTTTACATAGATAAATTGTGGGTAACAACAACATACAATATTTAAAATTATATTTCTAATTATATACATATATATATATATATATATATATATATATATATATATATATATATATATATATATATATATATATATATATGTATGTATATATATGTATACACATATCAAGTTATAATTAATTGTTCGTGAATCGTTAGAACTGGTCGAAGGTCAAATGATTTCATGAAACAGTTCAAAAATTTTGAGACTCGGTTTAATAGACGTTGCTTATCTTGTCGAAACTATATAAAGATTAAGTTTAAATTTGATCGAAAATTCCCGGGTCGTCACAGTACCTACCCGTTAAAAAAATTTCGTCCCGAAATTTGATCGAGGTCGTCATGGCTAACAATAAAAATGTTTTCGTGACGATTATGAGTTGATAAATAGAGTTTTATCAACATTGAGTAATATTGATAAAATAATTCGATTACACGAAGCGTACAAATGGTGCTATCACAAAAGATTGAGATAGAGATTTAACTTTTGACGTAGTCATGGTGGGTTTGCGGAATTCAAGGAATTTAGAGATAATCTTCGTAATAAGATATGGTTCTTCGGTAATTTAGGAATTTAAGATCCTTTTTGACTAAATGCGGAAATCTGTTTTGATTGCTCTGTCGGATATTTCACTATAAATCCGCCCTCACCATTTTCTTTATATTTTGGAGTTTCATACTTTTGTTTTCTCTTCCCGTCTTTAAGTTAAGCGAATAATGGTCCAGAATTCATAGATATGAAGTTTTGAATGAACATGACTAATGTTCTAAGAAAGAGATTGTAATAGCACGATCTTGATTGGTTAAATTACCAGAATTCAAGAGGAAAGATAGTACTATCAAGAAATTATGTTCTTGATATGTTTATATATTAGATAGAATGTAAGAGTCGTGTAACATGACACATGATGACGTTATGGTCTGTGAATCATCACGTTCCATTAGAAACTCAGCATGACTTATTGTAATATAATCACGTTGATCAAGTGTCATTATATTATACTAACTCATGCTTCAGTTCCCAACATTACTTCAATAACATTCATATTTTAAATTCGAAGATTTACAGAATATAGAAACTAAAACAGTTTCCTTTTATGATATAACATTCATATTCTTATTGTTAGCCATGACGACCTTGATCAAATTTCGGGACGAAATTTCTTTAACGGGTAGGTACTGTGACGACCCGAGAATTTCCGACCAAATGTAAACTTAATCTTTATATGGTTTCGACACGATAAGCAAAGTCTGTAAAGTTGAGTCTCAAAAATTTTGAACTATTTTCATATACGCAATTACCCTTCGACTATTCCTGACGATTCACGAACAACTATCGTGAATCGTTTATAATCGATATGAACGGGTCCTTTCAAAATCACCACCACAATATTTAACACTCAAATTTAACATTGTCTTATTATTTGCCTTTGACGTCACTGTCACAGTTAGAAACAGTCTTAATGTGATGACCCGAAAATTTTTGACTTATTTAAACCAATTCTCTATACGATTTATTATTTTAACACGTTAAACAAAGTCTGTTAGATTGAGTCTCAAAATTTTAGAACTGTTACATATATACAATTACCTTTGACTACTCTCGACGATTCATGAACAATTATATGTATGTATATATATATGTACAAGTAAAAACGACTTTCCTACAGTAAAAATTAATTTGCTACAGTAAAACACTATTTGCTACAGTGAAACCGTATTTTGCTACAGTGCTACAGTGAAAACGAGTTTGGTACAGTGATTTGCTACAGTAAAACACTATTTGCTACAGTAAAACACTATTTGCTACAGTACACTATTTGATGTCGACGAACTAGCAAACAAAAACAGAAAAGGCGGCCATGCGATCGCATGGCAAAAACACTGAAAACTCATGCGATCGCATGAGCTACAGTAAATCGAAAAGTACTATAAAAGGTCAGTTTTGCTCGACGAAATATTTCATAAATATATATGTACGTAAATTTTATAATTATAATTATAATTATAATTTTAATTTTAAGTTTAATAATAATAAAGTATATTCGAGGGTATTTTTAATTCGGGTTTCAAACCGTTTTAAAATAAGGAAATATTGGGTATTGTTCGGGGTATTGTTCTTGAATCCAAGACCAACCATACAGTCGTCTACCATCATTACGTCTACGCAATTTGCCTACAATATTGAATCGCAATATTGAACTGTGAGTTATAGTCTCCCTTTTTAAATACTTTAAATATTTTTGGGCTGAGAATACATGCAATTTATTTTAAACGCAATAAGACACAAGTACATACAAAATTCTACACTGAGTTAAACCGAAAATCCCTTAGCTTTGGTAACAAGTAGCTGCCAGTACATAGGATATGGACTGGTGGGCGCGAATAATTGTATATGGATCCATAGGGCTTGACATCCCCGTCCGAGCTAGAGCGCTAGCCTTTTAACGGACGTATGTTATTTGAGTTTAAGACACGTTGGTTTGCGCGTATTAAAACGAATGGGGTAATTATCACTATAGCGTTAAGTTTAGTTACCAGGGTGCTCTGTTACGTAGAATCTATTGATAAACTTTTGATGAAATCTTGTGGTCTATCTTTATATATGTTTATGACTCGAGCAATTAAACCTATAACTCACCAACATCCGTGTTGACTTTTTAGCATGTTTTATTCTCAGGTCCTTAGAATGCTTCCGCTGTGATGTGCTTGTTGCCTGCATGGAGTCTCTCATGCTTTGTACAAAGTTTATTGCATTCAAAATAAAACTGCGTTGTGTAATAAATAATTGGACTGTGATGTCAACCTGTAAATTAAAGACTTATGTATTTTGGGGTTTTGCTTATACCTAAGCACTCGCCCACATGTTTATAACTTTCTATGTTTAGAAAGTCACTTATTTTAATGAATGCAATATTTTATCAAAACGTATCATATAGAGGTCAAAACCTCACTGTGGAATCAATGATTAACGTGCCGCGTCAATAGCGATTTTGACGGGTCGTTACACTTAAGCACCATTTACTTTTATGATAAATCCATGTAACTAGTCTGGATCCGGCCCGCGCGATGCGTCGGGGGCTTTCGGCCCGTATATTCATATTTAACGTAACTTTATGTATTTGCAGAAGGAAAATGGCTCACGTGTCAAGCGCCATTGTAGGTGTCGTCGTCTTTAGTGTTTTTTTAAAAACTGTTCGGTTCGAACGTAGTTAGTTTCGTTTTGTTGATAAAATTATTTCGAGTCTAACGGTGCTGTCGAAAAAATTTAACTCGCGGCGAGCAGGAAGATACAGGTCGTCGATGTGTTTAACGTTTTTTAAAAAGTGTCCGTTTCGAACGTAGTTAGTTTCGTTTTGTTCATAAAAATTTTCCGAGTTTAACGGTGTGGTCGGTGAAATTTAACTCCGAGCGAGGAGGAAGATACGGGCTGTCGAAGTGTTTGGGTTAAGTTTTTATTTTAACTGAGGGAATTTTTATTTGACCCCCCTGAAGTTCAGGGTAATTTTTGTAAGCTGATTATAGTTGAGGGGGGTATTTTGCATTTTTTGGGTTGGGTTTTAGGCCATTGTCGTTTTGACCCGGGTTTTAGGTGTGGTGGGGGTGAAACGACACCTTTCCCCACCACAGTTAGTAGTATAGGGGTTAATATATATATATATATATATATATATAATAATTTTAAACACATAAATATATGCGTTACATGGGCCAAGGCCCATTTCAAACTAAAAGAAGTCCAATAAAGCCCAAAATCGCCGATATAAAGTCTTCAATATTCTCAAAATTAGGGTTTTACAAAGCACAAAAGCGTCTCATCGGAAAAATACCAATTTCAATCGCTCGTCACAGACACAAAAAAAATGATTTACGACGTCAACTCTCCGCTCTTCCGATCCTTCCTCAGCCAGAAGGGAGGTTCATCTGATAAAAGGTACGATTCTTTTCTTTGATTCCGATTCTAGGGTTCGTAGTTCATCTCATAATTGTTGTTGAATGATTTAATAATTACGTGTGTATATGAAATTGTGGCATGATGTCCTTGTTTAACCTACTTGAAAATAACGAAATTATTATGAGAAGCTTGAAGTCATAAGATTGTGTAATTTTTGTCCCTTTTTCATGCGATTAACGTCATAAATCATTTAAAATTAGCTTATTTGTCTTTTGGAAGTTTTAGCAAGCTTACGAGCTTCTAAAATTAGGGTGCATTTAGGCAAGGTATTGTTTCTCATTTTACCTTTTGATTAGATTCGAAAACACTTTAAATTTTTCCTATACTCTATTTATAGAGTATATGGCTGTAGATAAAAAATTCTTAAATGATTCTTCTTCCTTCTTATTATTCGGCGTTTATCGTTGGATTGGCTTTATTCTGGCGATGTATTGTTTTATTCATTCTCTGTATCATCTTATTGTTACTAGTGAGATTGCTTTTGTATATTTTATTGTGAGTAGGTGAACATTGAACCAATAGCTGTGTTGTTTCAATTTATATTGTTGCTTTGATGTTTAATTTGCTGTTGAATGCTACAGGAAAACTGAAGAACAGAGGCCTAGGGACAACAAGCCAAAAGCTAATGAAAACAAACCTGTCATGAATGAGTAATGGTTCTATTTACTAAAGAAATGTAAGGGTTATGTCGTAGTTTTATGTACTTTGTTCATGGATTATGATAACCATTACTCGGCAATGCAGTCATTATCTTTCTATAGTTAAATCTATTCTATGGATATCCTTGTGTAACAACGGATAACTTTTCTACAAGTATCTTGTTTGTTAATGATATGATTATGAAGGCAAATAATTGAATTTCATTGTGTTTCTGGAATATATCTTATGCACTAGTGCAATATCTTTTGGCAGCATTTTTTATATTCAGCATTAGTGATTTGCTTATCGAGTAGAGATCCTTCACAGATATGTGGACCGACTTGATATCTACTTGATATTGCATCACTTATGATCAACATGTAAACTGTTGCGATCTTTTTACAAAAAGGTCAGCATATAAGTTTGCCATTTTCTGTTGGATGGAAGATATCCCAGAAAGATGGTCACTGTTTTTTACAGTAGAACAATATTTTGAAACTTTAGTGCAGGGTCTATTTTCAGTTTATTAAGGGCACAACAATGTTATTTTATTTCTGTAATTCCTACAACAATATCAACATTACTAGTGAAGAAACCCGTGAAATCACGGGTTTGTTTAAACGACTATTGATAACTAAACATTATATCATAAAATAATTAAAATTTCATATTTCGATTGACAAAAAAATATGAAAATTATGTCATATTGTACACAAAAGCAATGCACGAATAAGAATGCCCTGGTGAACATACATTTTCAGTTCGCCATTCGATTCCTCTATTAGTCAAAGCTACGAACACGTATTATCACATCAACATTCAAAGAATGGAAAGAATATGAATATGATCTCAACATCACATACAACTCGTATCATCTTTATTATGCGTAAGAAAGTAGAAACTACAACATCATCAGATTTCGTCAAAATGTCTTCAACCCCTTGAGAGTCCTCATCATTCTGAACAACAATTTCAAAAACTAACGGCGGCAAACTTAATCCTCGTCATTTTTTACACCAGCATGTTTCAAGTCAAAACAATATCTTATGGGTAAAAACATGTTTAAGGTAAAAAAGCATGTTTCAGATAAAAATAGCATGTTTTGGGTCAAAACCAGGATGTTTCGGGTCAAAAACAGCATGTTTCGGATCAAAACAACATCTAATGGGTCAGAAACAGCATGTTTTGAGTCGAAATACAGCATGTTTTGGGTCAAAACAGCATCTCATAGATGAAAAACATGTTTCGAGTAAAAACCAACAACGTACCGAGATGTAAGACTCCCAAACAGCATGGTCACTAACTGTTAATGGTAGTGATTAAACAAAATATAATATTTTGTCTACCTCCAACACAATAAGAGAAGTTAATGATTAAAAAAAGCTAAACACATACTTCATAAACTCCTTCAATAATCCACTCAAATTCAACAACATTATAGCCCTTCTTCATATGATATCAACAACCTTTATTAGTGAAATAAAGAAAACTTAATCCTCATCATTTTTTACACCAACATGTTTTAAGTCAAAATATCTTAGGGGTAAAAAAACATGTTTTGGGTATAAAAAAAAGCATGTCTCTAGTAAAAATAGTATGTTTCGGGTCAAAAACAGCATGTTTCGGATAAAAGCAGCATGTTAAAAGGTAAAAGCAGCATGTTTCGGGTAAAAACAGCATGTTTCGGGTCAAATACAACATGTTTCGGATCAAAACAACATCTAATGGGTCAAAAACAAAATGTTTCGGGTCAAAATACAACATGTTTGGGTCAACAGCATCTGATAGGTCAAAAAACAGCATGTTTCGGGTAAAAACATGTTTTGGGTACCTAATAGATAATTTCAAGTACCTAATATTATAAAAGGAAATTTTAGGTGATGCAATAATGCTTACTTGGCATCCTCTATTTGTATAACAATCTTTGTGGCCCTTTACCACTAATCCCAGCTCCTCAAATGTCGCTTGTGATGCCCATTTTTCGCTTGCGTCCATAATTCTAATAGGGCTTTCAGTCGCCATTGTAACTGAAAATTTGCAAAATTTCATACTTATTAGTCAATACTCTCAAATCTTTTGTCCTAAATTTTCTCATACAACAAAATCTCAATGAATTCAAAGGGAACAAATTTTGTCCATCGACAATTCTTAATGAATTGTGTCCTAAATTTTGTCCATTGACAATAACTAATGAATTGTGTCCCGAATTAACCTTGAAAAGCTCCTATGAGCTCAAACTCTATTATGTGAGTCAAAAGTACCTCGGCAACAACCTTATAATCGTCTTTGACAACCATCCTAATCAATTCAAACGATGCATCAATGTGAATAATTGAAGATGATGCATCATTATATACTCGATTATAACATAATCTGATATGAGCTGTAGAAAACCCTAATCTTTAAAAAAAAATAATTTACCTATAACCCGAATAAACTCGGTATATCCTATCTGAAAACTTTATATTTACAAATCACTTTATTAGGTGAAAATGTTACCCATCTGACACACTATCACGAGCTCAATACATATATAACAATATGTACAATTCAAAATACATATACATGTAGACACAAGAAAAATAAAACAATGATATCAGTGGACTAAAAGTTAAATCGAAACTTACCAAAGCAAAAGAGATTTCACGACTGTGTGCTGGAAAACATCTAATGTGAGTCATCAGCTTCTACATCCTATCATGACATTCAAATAAAAAAAAATTCCATTTGCATTATTAACAAAACAACATAGAAATAATATCAACTTCAAAAATGTATTCAAAACCAACTAATAGAAACTGAATGCTATATAAAGTAAATTATAAAATATAAATATAAAATAGAAATAGATTGCAAAATATCCATCCAGAAAAATAAGGGAATGTAAAATATTCAATCCAATCCAACTCTCTTTTAAAATATATAGCAAAATAAGAGTATTTTGCAGACAAAAAGATGCAAAAAAAGGGGTAAGATAATACAATATACTTGTTCAGAATCACTACAGGGAACCTGTGCACCAACCCATTAAACATGGTTAATGATCGAGTATATCATCAAAAGTCATTATTTAATAGAAAAGCATAAACATAGAACTCTGTCATTTCATTGAAAGTCATTATTTAATACAATATACCTGTTCATCTTTGTCATTTCATCGAATACCTTGACTGCGTCTAAGATGATGCGTCTAGTAAATGATTGGAAAATGAAGAAACACTAGAAATAGATAATGATATAAATGGAAGAAACAATATCAACTTAAAACACTGATGCAAGCATGAAAAATTGAAAAATGATACCTGATGTAAAGCAAGATGCAAACACAATTTTTAAGAAATCAGTCAGCCATGTATTGGAGATCGAGTGATAATAGAGATGAGATTATATACCTGTAAGCAAAATACATCAAATGTTATCATTGAGAAAACATGAAAAAACCCTAGAAATGGTGATATGAAAAAACTATAAAATTGGCGAGATGAGAAAGGAGAGGATGAAGTGCAGATGCAAATTAGGGTTTTAAAGGAAAGGAAGTAGGTGCAATTTGAGTTTTAATATGGTTATATGGTTATTTCAAATTTCAAATTCGAAGCAGATAGAGATTACACATTTACAGTGATATATTTTGCTTAAAAAGGTGGGAAGTTGAAGTTGGATGCACGCACGGGTTTTGTCAGTCGCTTTTGTCAGTAGTTGCTGTTCAAATTTGGCCAGTGGCCCTATTGTTTCATTTTATTTAATATTTTTTAATATGTTATTTGTTATAAAATATCTAGATTGTGTTATAAAATATCTAGATTGGATGTTAATTTTATTATTATTATATTTCTTGCATAGTAATATTTTATACTATAAATAGACATGTATGGTAACCATTTAAGGTGCACCATTTCTCTTGAAATATCAATATCAATATTTCTTCTCTCCTTCTTCTCTCTTTTTCTCTCTTTGTTCTTATAACCATTAAAGGTAGTTATAAGCCTACTGAATTATAACACGTTATCAGCACGAAAAGCTTAGTGTAATTAAAAGATATCTCAAACGATCACGAATCACTAATCAAGGTATGAAATTATTAATAATTTTCAGACTCGAATATATCAAATTTTGGACTACTAACATTTATATTTATGTTATTTAAGTTATATATGGTCGGTTATACCACATGAATTATATTTCTGTAATCTAACTTTTACTAACTTCACTAACATTTATATTTATGTTATTTAAGTTATATATGGTCGGTTATACCACCTGAATTATATTTCTGTAATCTAACTTTTACTAACTTCACTAACATTTATATTTATGTTATTTAAGTTATATATGGTCGGTTATACCACCTGAATTATATTTTCTGTAATCTAACTCTTATTAACTTCACTAACATTTATATTTATGTTAATAAGACCTCATGATTGTACGCAACACGTCATTTGACAACACGGTACTTTATGTACGCAACACGTCATTTGACAACACGGTACCATGGGTCGAGATTAATTCCGATCAATACGAATACGACGGGGTCTTTATATGTTATCTAACATTTATGATTACTTATGCAATTAATCATTATTTATTTCATGCATACTAATGTTTATTCTTAAATTTATAATTTTAAAAGTTAAAATAAAAAAATAGTTTGTATTTTTATTAAAAATAAATCTTAAAAGTTAAAATAAGAAAAAGTAGTTTGTACTTTTATTAAAAGTAAATCTTAAAAGTTAAAATACAAAAAGTAGTTTGTATTTTTATTAAAAGTAAATCTTAAAAGTTAAAATAAGAAAAAGTAGTTTGTATTTTTATTAAAAGTATATCTTAAAAGTTAAAGTAAGAAAAAAAAGGGGATGGTAAAATGGAATAGTTTTTTGTCAAAAATGAAGTATTGAAAATGAAGTGGTCTCCTTCTATAACTAAAAAATATATATATATACTTTTATCAAATGAATTTTTTTGTGGCCGACAATTTCAAACACGAGTCCGTGTTTAGTTTATCAAGAATATCTCTTGCTTTGGTGAAAGGTCACGATCACGATATCAGGTGTTGTGAAAGAATTAAAAAATTGGTCAAGTGGCATTTTAAAAACTAGAAAAAAAAATTTAAACAAAAAGTTTTTTTTATATATTTATAATTTACGGGTAACGTAAAAAAAAAGGAAGTTTTTTAAAAAAAAAAATAAAGAAAGTGTTTAAATGAGTTTTACAGAAAGGGGGAAAGCAAAGTAAAAAAAAAAAAAAAAAAAAAAAAAAAAAAAAAAAAAAAAACTTTTTTCCAAACAAAGGTAAATGAAAGTAGGACTTAATACAAGAAAAAAGTAAACATCTCCTAGACGTGATAAAATCTATCAATGATAAGTATTAGACTTGATGAGCTAAATGTGACAAAAATGTTTCAACATGTCTTATGTTAATTTTCTAAAATAAGTTATTATTATTCCGAGTTTAACACATATACATATGTTAATTAAAAACAACCTTTTTGTTCTTATGTAGTGTTGGGTTGCAATTTTGGTTGTATGCCATAATTCCATCCAGTAGAGTGACAATAGAAAACTTTTGATGATAATCAATAAAAAACTTTTTTCCAAACTTGTCAAATGTTTTGTTAAAAACGTGACCGTTGAAAAAGGGAGGTTGAATAATAAAACTTAAAAAACAAATTATTTTTTTAAGAGTGTGCATCAAAATGGCCCGTTTAATAATGGGGAGTAAAAATATAGTCAAATTGTTTCAACGAACAAGGGTTCAATTGGATGTCTCTTAAAAAAAAATCCGCGGGTACGGGTGATGGATCCAATGGATCCGCACCCACGACCCGCGGGTGCTATCCCTAATTGTGACAAGTACAAATCAACTAAAAGTCTAAAAAATAAATGCTCTTATAGGGACCAAATGTTCACAATAATTGCCTAAGCTAGATATGAAACAAATAGTTCATAAAAAAAAAAAAAGGGTCGTTGTGCGTTTTCGGGATGATAGCCGAAATACACTTACAAAAGTAGGTCAGCCGTCAATTCTTTATGGCCATATCAACGTAGATCAATAAAATCATTTATGGTTTTGATAAAAGATTAATTAAAAATTAATTGTTTTTTGGTCTTGGATTCTCGGTAACAAAAGCAAAGGTTGTTTTTGGTTGCCACAACAAACAAGACAGAGGTTGTTGACTTTTGTTGTTAAACATGGCACAAGTGAACAATAACAATAGATTATTGTTTTTGAAAAGAATAATGATGCGTTAATTTTATTGTATAAAATAAAATTAAAGAAAATGGTTTTCATTGATGACTATGAACAAACGCAAACAAAGTGTTTGTGGTATTTGGTGATTAAAAAAAAAGTGCATCTAAAGCTTCTACTGAAAATAATATGCATCTAAAGCTTCTACTGAAAATTAATGTGCAAGGTACAACGTATAACTATATGGTCAAATTCATTTGAGCCTTCGGAGTCACAAGTATATGATGTATATATATATTACTCAATTAACAAAATAGTAAATCTAAATTAATTCATATGAATAGTAAAACGAAATTAATTAATTTACTATTCACATAAAAAAGCGCATATGATAAAAAGCGCATCGCATATGATAAGCGCATATGATAAAAAGCGAATATGATGAAAAGCACAACGCATATGATGAAAATCGCATATGATTAAAAGCGCATATGGTGAAAAACACAGCGCATATGATTAAAAGCGTATATGGTGAAAAGGATATATGATTAAAAAAAAAACACATATGGTGATTTATAAAAAAAAAACACATATGGTGATTAATGGAAAGCACATATGGTGATTAATGAAAAGTATACTGTGAAAAAGAATCACAAATGTTTCTTGAAAGAATTCAAGGTAAGATATATGAACCAATTCATCCATCATGTGAACCATTTTGATATTTCATGGTTCTAATAGACGCATCTAGCGGATGGTCTCATATTTGTATGCTATCAAGCCGTAATATGGCATTTGCAAAGTTTCTTGCACAAATTATTAAATTGAGAACACATTATTCTGATTACACCATTAAAAGGATGAGACTTGATAATGCTGGTGAGTTAACATCTCAAGCATTTAATGATCATTATATATCTACAGGGATTGTTGTTGAACATCCAGTTGCTCATGTGCATACACAAAATTGGTTTAGCTGAATCAATAGATAAACGCTTACAGCTAATAACTAGACAATTGATAATGAGTACAAATCTCTCAATATTTATATGTGGACATGTAAATTTACATGCTGCGACATTAATTCGCATTATACCATGTGGAAGTCGTAAATATTTTCACTTAATACTTGATTTTGGCCAAGAGCCAAATATTTTCTACCTTAAAACATTGGTTGTGCAGTGTATGTTCCAATTGTATCACCACAACACAATAAAATGGTTCTTCAAAGAAAGATGATAATATATTTTGGATATAAAACATCTTCAATCATAAGATATATTGAACCCATGATGGGTGATGTTTTTACAGCACGTTTTGCTGATTGTCATTTTAATAAAACATTGTTCCCTAGATTAGGGGGAGAAATAAAAATAAAAAATAAAATGATGCTTCATGATGTGAACATCAATTAAGGTATATTGAACTCGCACAAAAGAATGTGAAACGAAAGTTCAAAAATAATGCATATGCAAGAACTTGCAAATTAATTACTTTATGCATTTACAGATATAAAAAAGTGACTAAATCATATATACCAGCGATAAATGCTCCAGCTCGAACTGAAATTCCAAAAGCTGGCAATAATGTCACTGTTGAGTCTTTGCCACGCATCAAACGTGGAAGATCAATTGATTCCGAAGATAAAAATCCTCGAAAAAGAAAATCAGCTGATAATGAGGTAAGAGAAAGTGTTCAAGAAGAACCACAAATCAATATTCCTTCTGCAGAGGATATTGATAAATGTAAATACTAAAATTGCGATAAATTATGCAATATTATGGAACCGAAATGAAACTAAAATCTCTATGAGATATTTTCATATAATGTTACAATGACATCATGAATAAAGATGGTGATCTGGAACTAAAATCTGTCATTGAATATACAAAATGGACATGATTGAGCTCAATGGAAAGAAGCAATAAGAGCTGAATTAGAATCGCTCGATAAAAGAAAAGTTTTCGGATCAATCGTTATCACTTTTAAAGATGTGAAACGTATGGGATACAAATGAATTTTTATCCGAAAAGAAATGTGCAAATGAAGTTACAAGGCAAAACTAGACTTGTAACTCAATATTTCCCACAAAGACCAGAAATGAATTAGGAGGAAAAATTATCCTCCTGTAATGGATACAATTACTTATTAGATACTTAATCAACCTGGTAGTTATTTAAATGCATCTCATGAATGTTGTTACTACTTATCTGTATGGATCACTTAATAGTGATATATATGAATATACCTAAAGGGTTAAGGTATCATAAGCATCTAATGTAAAACCCAAGGGAATATATTCCATTAAATCACAAAGATTTCTAAGTAGGTTTATACAAACGGGACGTATGTGGTATAACCGATTAAATGACTACTTGATAAATAAAAGGGTATAAATATAAACTTATTTTGCACGTATGTTTTATAAAAACAATGTTCGGATATGAGATCGTAGTTGTTTATGTCAATGTTCTTAACATCATATGAACAAATAAAGAGATCTATGAAATCATTCAACTTCTAAAGAATTATTTTGAAATGAAAGATCTTGAAAAAACCAAGTATTACCTTGGATTGCAAATTGAGCATATGCCTAATGGTTTACTTGTACATCAAACAACTTATACCGAAAAGATTTTAAAACATTTTTTTTAAAGACAAACTCATTGTTGTTAGATCACTCAATATTGACACTGATCTATTTCATCCCTGCGAAGATCATGAAAATTTTAACAGATCGGAAGTTCTATATTTTAGTGCAATTGAGGTTCTTATGTATCTTATAGATTATACAAGATCTGACATTTCTTTTGCAGTTAATTTGTTGACAAGGTTCAGCTCAGCCCCTACCAAAAGACATTGGAATGGGATCAAACAAATAGTTTGATACCTTCGGGGAACTACTGATTTATAATTATTTTATTCTAACAACTCGAAACAAGATTTGTTTGGTTATACAGATGCAGATTATTTATCCGATCTACATAAAGCTAAATCTCAAACTGGATATGTATTCCTAAATGGAGGCACCGCAATATCATGACGTTCTCAAAACAAACACTTGTTGCAACATCATCAAATCATGCCGAAGTGATTGCATTACATGAAGCTACTCGGGAATGATTTTAGTTAAGATCAATGATACAAATCATTATTGATTCTTGTGGACTAGAACGCTATAAAAGCGTAACAACTATCTATGAAGATAATACAGCTTACATAATACAAATGAAAGAAGAGTATCAAAAATGACAGAACAAAACATAAATGCTGACGAGGCGCTAAAGCTATAAACGATCTTAACGGTCATAAGTTTGATGGAAAAGAATGGTATATTGGTAAGGCTCAGAAAAAGACTGAAAGGGAATAGGAACTGAAACAACGGTTTGAACAGACCATGAAGGAGACTGTAGACAAATCACGAGGGCCAAACTTGTACATAAAAGATTTAGATGATACAGTTTTCAGATGAAAACCTCAGATTTTTCTCATATACTCAAGATATCGTAAAAGACAACCAGATTAAAATGAGATACGTTCAATCAACAACTCTGCTGATCTTTATACCAAAGCACTGCTAACTGCTATTTTCAGAACACACGTTCATAATATTGGCATGAGGCATGTTCAGAAGATGTAACAACTCAGGCGTTGCCTACTTGAGGGGGAGTCAACTTTATGCTGCACTCTTTTTCCCTTAGCTAAAGTTTTATCCCAATGGGTTTTCTTTAGCAAGGTTTTTAACGAGGCAGTACTAGTTATTCTCTAATAAAATTGTCATCCAAGGGGGAGTGTTATAAAATATCTAGATTGTGTTATAAAATATCTAGATTGGATGTTAATTTTATTATTATTATATTTCTTGCATAGTAATATTTTATACTATAAATAGACATGTATGGTAACCATTTAAGGTGCACCATTTCTCTTAAAATATCAATATCAATATTTTTTCTCTCCTTCTTCTCTCTTTTTCTCTCTTTGTTCTTATAACCATTAAAGGTAGTTATAAGCCTACTGAATTATAACATTATTAAGATTATTAATTATTTTAATAGATTAGTATTATGACGAGTGTTTAAAAATTTTTCTTTTTAATTTTGATTTTTTTCAAAGCTTGGAAAACATTGTTTAATGACATCATCTTTTTAGTCTAATATAAGATTAGAATAAATAGATTAGCATGATGATTATATAGTCTATGAAAGCACTCATTATATAGCCTATGAGAGCACTCATAGTTCTGATAAGCAAGATGATAAGGTGGGTAGTTAATACTTAATATCATATGTTTCAGGATTAACTTGGTTAATTTATACCAATGGCATTGTATATTTAACAAATCGAATAATTACAATTACAAGTTTACAACTATAGTATACGTGTAACTAATATTAGACTTGCGATGCTTGAAAAATGAAATTAGCCGGTTTAATGGTGGACGATTTAAATGTCTACTTAACCTAATCCATTTAGCCCAAGTTATTTGTAACGCCCTTGAAAAAACTTAATTTTCAAAATGTATTTCCAAGTCGCAAGCCTTGGTTGCTACTTCTCGTTTATAGGTCATCACCGATTGAGAACTCCCGATAAGACCGACCTTGCAATTTGCGACTGACCATGTGAAACCGGCCATTTGCAAGTCGCGGGTACGCAAATGAACCTTGTGACTTGCGTTTATCTTATCTAGATAAGGTTTACGGATGTGATTTCTTGACATTTTTTTTAGATTTTTAAGATAACATTTTATACCTTATTAATACTCTTTTTTACCGAGATTACACAAACTCTTTTTTTTTTTTTTTTTTTTTTTTTTTTTTTTTTTCAAAAGTCAAGAAATTTTATTGCAATATAGGTATTACAATCTGTAGGGGCTAGAAGTCCATGACATGTACAGACTCGAAATAAAACAAGCTCGAATGTATCTATGCTATTCTATTGTCTATACAAATGTTGGTATACATCAAAAGGACTCGAAGATGTCGGTTAATAGCAGGAAAAGGTTCCAAAACTCAATAATCTCCCCATAAAGGACCTGACTTGTAACAACAAGCTGAGAGATGAGGTAGGATGCAGTGCCGAAAACAGCGACAAAGCACCTTACTCATACTCACATAGATCATAAACGGGGGAATCATTAAGAGTCGGGGCAAAAAACCTGATAGTTAGCCGACACCTTTTTTAATAGGAGGATTGACATCGAATAGCAAAGGAGTAGCTAACCATCCTAACCAATCCAATTGTACTTTATTCCCTCGATAATTGATCCACTCGAAGTTGCTATTTCTCATTTATAGGTCATGACCGATTGAGAACTCCCGATAAGACCGACCTTGCAATTTGCGACTGACCATGTGAAACCGGCCATTTGCAAGTCAGTGGTACGCAAATGAACCTTGTGACTTGCGTTTATCTTATCTAGATAAGGTTTACGGATGTGATTTCTTGACATTTTTTTTAGATTTTTAAGATAACATTTTATACCTTATTAATACTCTTTTTTACCGAGATTACACAAATTTTTTTTTTTTTTTTTCAAAAGTCAAGAAATTTTATTGCAATATAGGTATTACAATCTGTAGGGGCTAGAAGTCCATGACATGTACAGACTCGAAATAAAACAAGCTCGAATGTATCTATGCTATTCTATAGTCTATACAAATGTTGGTATACATCAAAAGGACTCGAAGATGTCGGTTAATAGCAGGAAAAGGTTCCAAAACTCAATAATCTCCCCATAAAGGACCTGACTTGTAACAACAAGCTGAGAGATGAGGTAGGATGTAGTGCTGAAAACAGCGACAAAGCACCTTACTCATACTCACATAGATCATAAATGGGGGAATCATTAAGAGTCGGGGCAAAAAACCTTAGAGTTAGCCGACACCTTTTTTAATAGGAGGATTGGCATCGAATAGCAAAGGAGTAGCTAACCATCCTAACCAATCCAATTGTACTTTATTCCCTCGACAATTGATCCACTCGAAGCTTTTGTATTGTATCTCTGACACTAGTGATGGGCAAGTAGATTTTCTGGATCCGAAAACAGATTCATTTTTGTTTTTCCAAATAAAGCAACTCGTGACACACACTACCGCTTGCCAAAGTGCAGTTCCTGTTGACGTTTTGAGATTGGGGTTTGTGCATTTTGACAAGTCAGAGGGACAAGTAATATTTAAGGAGATGAGGTTCCACCATTTGCGAATTCTTTCCCAAATGTCATTCGCGAATTTGAAAGAAATCAAAGTGTGTTGTAACGTTTCGATCCCATCGTCACAAATCTGCTACCTAGTTGAATCAAGGTCAATTCCACGTCTATCGAGCTCCGATCTAACACTAATTGTTTCAATACAACACCCATGTTTATATGCAAACCGATTGTTTCAAAACTCCTTTGAAACACCCGGTTTATGCTGGAAAATCGATAAATCAAAATTTGTTAGGAAGCATTCTTAAAAAGTTACTGGTACCTCTTAATTCCTCTGTTTGTATCATATAGAATGTATCATATAGAAGGTGGATAATTATATTTTTGATTTACGGTAGATCCTGAAAATTTGAGAGAATTTTTAGATCACGTTAATAGCAACATCCCAATAAAAATTTATGTTGTCGAGAGAGTTAATAGGTACTCCCTCCGTCCCACTACAAGTGTCCACTTATTGTTTTGCACACAGTTTTAGAAAATCTCACTAACTTCATTCTCCACCAATCAGAATTCTTCTCTCTCCAGAGAATAAACTCTTCTCATTGGTTGAAATACAAAGCGGACACTTGTAGTGAGACATCCCAAAATAGAAATGTGGACACTTCAAGTGGGACGGAGGGAGTATTATGTTATTGGTAGTACCGAGTACCAATGGTAGTGGAAATGACCCTTCCAAAATGTATGAACTTGGAAATCAATCAACACACCATGTCAATCAACCACAACAAACATATCACCAACATAACTATCAACGAGAACAATAAATACATCTCATTTAGCTTCTAACAACACTCATTAAGACACAACTAACATCCATTGCAGTACAACAAAGTCCAACATTGAACGTACATATTTCAAGAATTTGATTTGTAACACTATGGCGAAGAAAATGTATATAAACAGAAAAAAATATGATTGCAAGCGTTTGTTTCTAACTGAGGAATCGGGTGGTCAATTATAGAGAGGGAAACGTTATCTAAAAAAATCAAGAAAATCTACAAAAAATCTTTTCTAAAAATCTTATCCGGATAAAACTCTAGATAAATTCTCGCAAGTCGCAAGGCTTACTTGAGTCTCTAGCGAACAAATATAGGTCCAAGGCAACCTTGCGACCCTTGCATCCTGATAAATGGTTCTTGTCTCTCTTTTTCCTGATAAGTGCGATTACAATTTTCGAGTAAGATTTTCTAGGTTTTCTCAAGATTTTTGTTGGATAATGTTTCAACATAAATAGAATGGCCAGCTCTAAACTTTTTACTCCCTTATATGCAATGGCGAAAACAGCATAGGGCAGGGGGTTCTAGGCTTTTCCAGGCTTAAAATTTCGAATTTTTCGATTTTGTCCAAGTGGATTTGAAATTTTCAGGCTTAAAATTTGATTATGCCCCTAAAAGCCTTTATATTTTTGACCAAAAGCTTCCAGATTTTGCCCCCAACCCAAAAGCCTAAGACCCCAAGTTTCTTTTGCCCCCGGTGAAAAAAATTTCTGTTTTTGGCACTGCTTCTATGAAAAAAAACTTTGGAAATGGGTACGCCTACGCCCTTCAATCATTATCAGAGGGGAATTCAAGAATGTTGCTATTTTCTAAGAATAACTAACGCTAACACAAACTGACATTGTCAAGAGTACAATTGGTTTGAAGAGTTGTCTCAAGAATGTCTTATCCAGATCGTGTTGGTGATCTCCACTGGATTGATTATTATCGTCATGCAAAGTTAGAAATTCGAGCTTGATGGCCAGGACTTTAATTTGGAACTAACGACGTTCAATAGGGTGTTAGGCTTTCCCAATGGAGTATGACAATTTTACTCTCGGAGTTATGATTCAATGTTTTATGGTGTAGTCTCTCGTATGACAGTACGTGCTGACTTTATCATAACAAAGTATTGTGAGCCGTTCATCAAAGGCAAGTCGCAAGGCTTCCTTTCGTCCCTAACGACTCGCCACTTTTTTTTTTTTTGAAAGGTAAACACACAGACACATTTATACACGAATTTAAACACGAATACTTTTCGCAAGGCATCCTTGCATCCCTTGCGACTCGCCGCTGACCAGTTTCACACGGTCAGTGGCAAGGCGCAAGGTCCGTCTGACCGTGTGTTCTGGGTCATGATCGATAAATTCCAGGACGTTACATTAAATTTATCGTCATTACTGATAACACACGACTTGCAAAGTCGCAAAGTAGGTTTGTGATTTGTGAGGACATCTAGGTAATTACATTTAATTGGAGGCGTTTGCTTTTATGCAACTAATATTAGATGTTAAACCAGCGATTATCTCCTTTGTTTTTTTTTCCTCTGCCTCAGACGTCATCAAGTAGGCTTCAGTAGGTCTCTTTTCAGCCATCTCATTTTGGTATGTAATTGCAATTGAATTGTAATTGTAAATGAAATACACAGCTGTTATGATGTCCATTCTTTGATTATGAATTGGTAATCAGTTATGATTTGTTTTAATTACTCATACTATACTGACATTTGACTATTTTATCATTTGATTATAGATAGATTTACTTCGATTGTTAGAGATTATACGATACTAAATAACTTTAAATATCACAGTTGGTAGATCTGTTAGTTAGCCTTGCATTATGTGACAGTTTAGGACTCCATGGATGAATTTTAAGAGTTAGGTGACTTAATTTTTAAAAACTAATAAGATAAGAACCCAATTTGAAGTTGATCAGACATTAATCTAAACAACTGTTAGCGTCTCTCTTCAAATTAAGTAGCTTTGTTAACAGTAAGATTGAATGTCTAAAATACACTTGAACCCTAGTAGTCATTAACCCAAAGTTTTAGGCTTTCTGATATAAAGACACATTTTATCAATAAAAATCAAAATACATTAATTATTGTAGTCTTGTTAATTTGAAGGGTGAACAAATTCCACTAAAGTTTTATGTAGCGTTCCCTGTATGAGGAATAGACTAGAACAAGGCATTCACATAGTTATGATATCAATTATAAATGAGCCTCTTAAATACATTATAGCTATCATTTTTTTATGTCACACTCACTATTTCATACGCAAACTCAAATGCACTGCGTTAACATTTACATAGGTATTTTTCTCTTTTCGAACCAACGGTGGCAAAATGGGTGGGTCAGACGTTACGGGGATAGGGTCAAAACAGTTATAGGTGGGATGGGTCCGTTTGTGTCGACCTGGCTGGAACATAATTCGTCCACGACTTTGAATTTTCTAATTACTGTATAAAGAATGTGATATAAGATTTCTTCAATAGTAGTTAAAAACATTATCTATGAACGCTTAGGGATTTAAAATTCACTTTGGTAAGTTTTGGATACTTTGGCCAGTGGTACTCCTTTCATTCTGGGTTATTATAATCCTTTGACCCGTTTCATCTGCTATAGATATCGACCCAACATCCATTCTTAAGTCCCTGGGTTGAAATATTCTCTATAATACATATGCTAAGTATACATTATGTGAATGCTAGTATGCTAGTGTGATAGTCAATCCCAGTTGCAATTATGTGTTACTTAGTGTAATTATCGTCATTTTTTCAAAGTTGATCCAACTTATATGGCTTCTGAATTTGCAGTTGATGTGACACAAAGTTAAACAGGAGTTAATGAAGAAGAAAATTATTTTCAATGGCAATATATTGACTTTGAAAACAACCATCTCATAACTCTATATACGAACATTTTAATCGATACTGCCAACAGACACCCACCATTAAGAAAACGCCATGAAACCTTCAAAAAACAAGAAAGCAAAACAGTTGAACGAAACGCATACCCAACCAACAGATTCAGATCGACCCGTTATCAAAGACCTGTTATGGTTCTCATTCATTGCTACGTTTGTTAAAATACTTCTCATCCCAGCCTATCACAGCACTGATTTTGAGGTCCACCGTAACTGGCTGGCCCTCACCCACACCTTACCATTATCCCATTGGTACTCAGATGAGACCAGCCCATGGACCCTTGATTACCCTCCTTTATTTGCATATTTCGAGCGTTTTCTATCCCTTTTTGCTTCTCTCGTGGACCCCACCATCACACACCTCCAAAACGGCCTAAATTACAACGCTTCTTCAGTCATTATCTTCCAAAGACTCAGCGTAATAGCTTCAGATACAGTTTTAATTTACTCGATATATCGATTAACTAAGAACATGGAGTTAAAGAAACGACTCATGATCTGGATTTTGCTTATTTGGTCACCTGGGTTGTTGATTGTTGATCATATCCATTTTCAGTACAACGGGTTTCTTTTGGGGATTCTATTACTTTCTTTGGGCGCAATTAAAAAAGGAAATGACTTAATGGGCGGGTTCGTTTTTGCGGTTTTGTTGTGTTTCAAACATCTGTTTGCTGTGGCGGGGCCCGTTTATTTTGTTTATCTGTTGCGGCATTACTGTCGTGGAGGAATTATTCGAGGTTTCGGTAAGTTGGTCACAATGGGAATGGTGGTTGTTGCGGTTTTCGTAGCAGCCTATGGACCATTTGCATATCATGGACAGGTAATATGTCTTGCTCTTGTCATCATTTTAAAGTTTTATATGCTGATATAATTTAAATTGCTGGACTTGTTACTATTACTATTTACTATATGTAGTACATATATGTTAAACGTATTTATATTGAGTTGATTCCTGCAATTCTTCCTTGTTATGCTGAACATTTTGCTTTGTATGCTCAGAAGATTATATTTACTATTAACATGTTTTGACTCTTCAAAATGTAATATCACTTCAATTCTGGTGGTTTTTATAACCTCTATTGGATCATGCAAGTAAATATAATAAATCTTCAATTCATGTGGTTAATATAACATGTGTTGCTAAAGTGACCAAAGGAGTCAACAATTCAAAACTGAAACTATGAACAGTCTGAATATGAACCAAGGTTGTAAAAGTCGCGAGTCGGGATGAGATGGAGACGAGTCGGGCGTTGACCAACGTTGACTTTTAGCAATAGAAAAATTGAACATATTTGTATTACCAGTGGCGAAAACAAGAATTTTTTTCCCAGGGGGTGAATTTTTTTTTAAGAGCGTTTGCAATCACTACTTTTTTACTTCCATTCTTTATGAAAATACAACCTTTTGGGTCATGGGCTTTTGGGTTGGAGGCAAAATATGGAGCTTTTGGGCAAAATATGGAGTCTTTTGGGCAAAAAGATGAAGGCTTTTGGTTCGGGCCAAAATAAAAAAATCTAAATTCTTTGGCTCAAAAATTCAGGGCGCGGGTGCTCCCCTGCCCCTCTCTAGTTTCGCCTGTGTATCACACATAAATATATCAAACATATAACATAATATTTCAAACAATGAAATATGGCACAAAATCTAATTTTAGAGAATATATATTTGTTGACATAACTTTGACTGACTTTTTCCAACTTTGACCGGCTTTGACCCGACTCGGCATGACGTTGACCGAAATTTACCCAACTTTTAAGGTTAGTCCCCAAATCGACGCGTCGGCCGATTTGTCCTACTTTTACAACAATGATATGTACACAAGAGCTCAATTTGAGACATGTACATATATTCTTACGAATTCCTTACATCCCTTTTTAACTAATACTATATTTTTGAATTTGTGGTGTTTGCTTACCATAGTAAACACAATAGCTCCCACTGTTAATTTTGCATACACAAACAAATAGATTCAACTAATACCATTCTCATGGTACCCAATTGTTTTGCACTTATCATTCTGTGTATTGCTTTGCAGATACAAGAAGTTGTGAAACGTATGTTTCCTTTTGGTAGGGGCCTTTGCCATGCTTATTGGGCTCCAAATTTTTGGGTGTTTTATATACTATCAGATAAGATTCTTTCTTTCGTGCTTACAAAATTTGGATTTCACATTCAAGCCCCAACGGCTTCATTCACGGGTGGCCTAGTTGGGGACTCGTCTCCTTTTGCTATACTTCCTACGGTATAACTTGCGCCTTAATATTAACTTGCATATATTCGTGTATAAATTTTTTAACTTGTACAAGTAAATTGATTGTGATATGCAGATCACACCTTTAGTAACCTTTGTGCTCGTCCTACTTGCTATATCTCCGTCTCTTTTCAAGATTTGGAGGAATCCCGACCCAAAAATGATTATTAGATGGGTTTCATATGCGTACACTTGTGGTTTTTTGTTTGGATGGCATGTGCACGAAAAGGCGTCACTTCACTTCTTAATTCCCCTTGCAGTTATTGCAGTTGAAAGTATTGACGATGCACGTCATTACTTCATCGTATCTATAGGTATAGGTATTCCTTTTTAATCTGTTACCGTTATTTTGTTTAGCGAGTACTTTAACTTAATTACGTATGTTTTCTTGCAGTTTCCATCTTCTCGTTGCTCCCTCTTCTCTACGAAGCTCAAGAGTACCCGATAAAAGTGTTGTTACTTGTTTTATACGTTACTTTAATGTGGTTTGGCTTTTCTTCTGCGAGTGAATCGATCACAGATGGAGCTTCGGTCTCCAAAAATGGTGGTTTTGTTTTCAAATGGGTTGAAAAGATCTATTTGGTTGGTTTTGTGGTTGTGGAGATATGGGGGCAGTTTCTTCATCCTTTGCTTCTTGGTGATAGATTTCCATTTTTACCCCTTATGTTGGTCTCCTTTTATTGTGCATTAGGAATGATGTACTCTTGGATTTGGCAACTTAGATATATTATTAGATCTTGTTGATGATTTGTGAGGTGATTGTTGTTAACTAACACACCAGTTAGGAGCTTTATTTCACAATGTAAAATGCATTAGTTAAAATTTTGAACCATTCTAGTTAACCATATTTGCCAATCTAACGAGCATTTTTGTGAAACGGTTTGTGATTAATTTGAAACTTTTTACTTGAATCTTGTTTAGTATCATTACATTCTCCGCCATTCTTTAATTAAAATAACCGAGTTCCTGTTTTTCCAAATCATGTATCTACTAATCCATTTAGTTGCTTGCAAAAGTTAGCTGTTGTCGATTAATGATTCACCCCACTGCCATTGAAGGATTGTTGGTGCACAAATGTGACAAATTTCCCATTTCTCGTCACTTATACACTCGATCTCATACTTCAACTGCAACTTTACAAAGTTAAGGAGTGCTTTAAGGTTTTGATGTCATAAAACATGTTTTCTCATTTCTCATCACTTATACACTCGATCTCACACTTCAACTACAACTTTACAAATTAAGGAGTGCTTTAAGGTTTCGATGTCATAAAACATGGACATCTCACCGAATCAAGTTCAGTTCAGTCACAAACCAATGAATAGCATTAAGAAGTTGCACAATATACCACAGAGGCATTGACAGAGGTGGTATACGAGGGGGCGACATGTTTGTTCTCAACGAGTAGGCGCATGTTCGATCTCAAGGCCCATGATTGGTACTGCCAGCAATTAGTTTCTCGAATGGGGTTTTCACAACCGTATAGCCAGGTTGTTGCGATTTGGATTTCTTCCTAACGCGTGTGTGAGTATCGTATGATCCCGAAGATGATCTAGTCGCTGTTGGGTCATGCCGATTGTGCCGTTAAAAAAAGTTGCACAATATAATTGGGTAATTAATTGTGTAAATGTATTGAATTTATTAAAACAAATGTATACTTATCTATAGTTTCTATTAAAATCCTATAATGATGATGTTATTATTAGGTTAATTACTTTGTTTAAAAAAAATCAAAAAACAAAAGAAAAAAAATCTAAACATGGTGGGTGATGTCATTAATCTAAATAATTTTTAAATAAAATTAAATCTTATTAATTATTATTATTATTATATCTTATTAATAATTATTTTAATTATTAAAATTAAATAATTTTGAATTATTTTAATTAATTATTTTAATTTGAGTACGAGAAGGTATAAAAGCTAGGTAGAAGGAAATCAATTCTAAATTTATATTTTAATTTACACTTTTAAAATAAAATGACAACCAATATTATCTCTTATGATTGGACGTAGATTGTTTAATATGCATTTTAGGTGTTTGATGAAATGTTCAGCTGTCGAGTTTTTTAGTCAGACTCTGTGGTTCCACCGGTCATTAAACTAAATGACTTTAGCATTTACGTTAACTTATTTTTTAATTAAAATTAAATCTTATTAAATATTATCATTATTATTAAATCTTATTAATAATTATTTTAATTATCAAAATTAAATAATTTTGAATTATTTTAATTAATTATTTTAATTAATTATTTTAATTTGAGTACGACAACGTATAAAAGCTAGGCAGAAGTAAACCAAATCAAAATTTATATTTTAATTTACACTTTTTAAAATAAAATAACAACCAATATTGTGAAGACCCGTCCTAATCCATCCGAACGAAGTCCATATCGATTATAAACGATTCACAACAGTTGATTACATCGCGAGGTACTTGACCTCTATATGATACATTCTACAAACATTGCATTCGTTTTTGAAAATACAATCTTCCATTACATCGAAAGTTGACGGCATGCATCCCATTTCAAAGTATATCTATCTATAATTGACTTAATAATAATTCTGATGAACTTGACGACTCGAATGCAACGTCTTTTGAAATATGACATGAATGACTCCAAGTAATATCTCTAAAATGAGCAAATGCACAGCGGAAGATTTCTTTCGTACCTGAGAATAAACATGCTTTCAAGTGTCAACCAAAAGGTTGGTGAGTTCATTAGTTTATCATAAATAATTATTTCATAACTTTAATAGACCACAAGATTTCATATTTCCATTTCTTATAAACATACGTCCCATGCATAGAGACAAAAATATCATTCATATGGATTGAACACCTGGTAACCGACATTCACAAAATACATATAAGAATATCCCCATCATTCCGGGATCCTCCTTCGGACATGATATAAATTTCGAAGTACTAAAGCATCCGGTACTTTGGATGGGGCTTGTTGGGCCCGATAGATCTATCTTTAGGATTCGCGTCAATTACGGTGTTTGTTCCCTAATTCTTAGATTACCAGACTAAAAAGGGGCATATTCGGTTTAATAATCCAGCCATAGAATGTAGTTTCAAGTACTTGTGTCTATTTCGTAAAACAGTTATAAAAGCAGCGCATGTATTCTCAGTCCCAAAAATATATATTGCAAAAGCATTTAAAAAGGGAGCAAATGAAACTCACAATAATGTATTTTGTAGTAAAAATACATATGACGATATTTAACAATGCATGATTGCCCTCGGATTCACGAACCTATATCAATTGTATATTTATTAAAACATGAAATGATAATCTCATAATTTTCATTTATAACCTATATAATATTTGTGTGTTTGTAGTTATATAAATTTTATATTAAATTTTATTTAATACAGATACTTTATTTATGTGTATTATATCTTAAGTTTTATTTTATGTTATATATCTATAAATATATGTTTAGTATTATATTTAAAAACCGATAGTTTATTTTATGTAAGTATTTTTATAAATATTGTTCATAATAACAATACTAACCTAAAATGAAATTTTAATAAATATAGTAACTTTGATAAAAATGTTAATTTTTGATTAGGAGATAGTTTTAATAAAAAAGAATAGTGATATTCATATTAATAGATATAATGATAATATTGATGATAATACTTATGTTAGTAATAATAATAATAAAAAATAATAGTATTAATAATAAAAATAATAATAATAATAATAATAACAATAACTTGATACTAATACCAATATTAATGATAATAATAATAGTTTGTGTTATTTTCGTAATAACAATATTAATAACAATAATCATAATAATAATAATAAATAAATGATAAGCAATAATAATTGTGTATACCCTCAAAAGCTTTTAGTAAAAAGAAGTGCTTCAGATGAGACTCGAACCCAAGACCTCTCGCTCACCCATAACGCCATAAACCATTTCACTGTGTGTTCTCTTTCTAATTTAATCTAGGACTCGACTTCAATTAACCCGTTTTCTGTTTTAGTCATCATAATATACGGCCCAATGGCACAACCCTTATACTGCCCCACATGTGCTAAAGTATTATTACGGCCCAATTGTTTAATTGGTCCAACAGACTCAAGTAATTCACCACAGCTCAGCTTTTTATTTAAAAAAAAAAATACGAATTCGCCTAGGACGAGTTTCGAACCTAGGACCTCTCGTTTATCCTCAACACTCCAAACCATCCCTCTACTCTGTCATATCTGTTTTATCCCGAATTAAAATTTATATAAGCCATATGTTCTGCCTTCTTTTTCTTCAACATCATCATCTTTATATGTATATCATACACTATCATCATCATCTCAAATATTCACTATTTAACATAACAATCATCATCAATATATATATATATATATATATATATATATATATATATATATATATATCTCGCTAGCATCATCTATTTCCTATTCTTCTTCTTCTTCTTTCTTTACATCATCATATCATGTCACACCCCCAAAATAGGGCCTAGGGTATTTGTGACTAATTATATCAAATCACAGTTGTATATACGAGAACGACTCTATATGAGACGTTTTGAATAAAACATTTATTAATAAAACAGCGGAAGCATTAAAAGTTTTACATCAAATTTAAACTGAAATAATAATAATATTCTTAATGCAAAGTAAATGTAATGAAATGAAGACTCCACGTAGCAGCATTCAATTCATCAGGTAGCAATCATGGCAATCATCTTATTCGTCACCTGAGACAAAACATGCTTAAAGTGTCAACCAAAAAGGTTGGTGAGTTCATTAGTTTATCAAAATCAATCATTTTCGTTATAATAATAGGCCACAAGATTTCAGTTTCATAAATATCCGTACACTAGCAAGTGTATAACAGCATTCTATAAGTTGTAGGCACCCGGTAACAAGCTTAACGTTCATGTTTTACCCTCTGAAAGTACACCGAATCAGGTGTGTTATATAAACCTCGAAGTACTAAAGCATCCCATAGTCAGGATAGGGTTGTCAGGCCCAATAGATCTATCTTTAGGATTCGCGCCTACCGTACATAGACAGGTAGTTTAATGTTACCAAGCTAAGGGTATATTTCTGGTTTAAACCCACATAGAATTAGTTTTAGTACTTGTGCCTATTTCGTAAAATATTTATAAAACAATGCATGTATTCTCAGCCCAAAAATATATATAAAAAGGGAGTAATGAAACTCACCTTAAATAGCAGTTGAAGTATTCCACGCAAGAAAGGAAAGTAAAGCAAGTAAGTGATCGAGATATCAACTAGAAGTAGTTCTTAAGAGAAAAATGAGAGATTAAGGTGTAAGTTTGAAATGAGAAATGTATGTGGTATTTATAGTTGAAAATGTTAGGTAAAAAAAAATTTAAAATAAAATAAGTAAATCTTAAAAGTTAAAATAAGAAAAAGTATTTTGTATTTTTATTAAAAGTAAATCTTAAAAGTTAAAATAAGAAAAAGTAGTTTGTATTTTTATTAAAAGTAAAATCTTAAAAGTTAAAATAAGAAAAAGTATTTTGTATTTTTAATAAAAGTAAAATCTTAAAAGTTAAAATAAGAAAAAGTATTTTGTATTTTTATTAAAAGTAAATCTTAAAAGTTAAAATAAGAAAAAGTAGTTTATATTTTTATTAAAAGTAAATCTTAAAAGTTAAAATAAGAAAAAGTATTTTGTATTTTTATTAAAAGTAAAATCTTAAAAGTTAAAATAAGAAAAAGTAGTTTGTATTTTTTTATTAAAAGTAAAATCTTAAAAGTTAAAATAAGAAAAAGTAGTTTGTATTTTTATTAAAAGTAAAATCTTAAAAGTTAAAATAAGAAAAAGTAATTTGTATTTTTATTAAAAGTAAATCTTAAAAGTTAAAATAAGAAAAAGTAGTTTGTATTTTTATTAAAAGTAAATCTTAAAAGTTAAAATAAGAAAAAGTAGTTTGTATTTTTATTAAAAATAAATCTTAAAAGTTAAAATAAGAAAAAGTAGTTTGTATTTTTATTAAAAGTAAATCTTAAAAGTTAAAATAAGAAAAAGTAGTTTGTATTTTTATTAAAAGTAAATCTTAAAAGAAAAGTAGTTTGTATTTTTATTAAAAGTAAATCTTAAAAGAAAAAGTAGTTTGTATTTTTGTATTTATTTATTAAAAGTAGATATAGTTTTTATTTTTATTTTGTATAAAATTCTAAAAAAAAATTGTTTAATATATTTCTAAACATTTTATTTCTATATTTGTTTAATTATTAAATACGAATTTTATATAAAAATTATTATTATATTTAGTTTTTATAAAAGTTAAAATTTATGATTATTAATTTATAGTTTTTATTAGTTTTATAAATGTTATAATATTATTTATTATCTAGTTAATTATATATTCTATTAACTAAATAACAAAAGTAATATAAATATTATATATATATTCATTGATGTAATTATGTTATATATTATATATCATAATCTTATTTATAATATTTATAATTATATTATTTATTTTAAGCGTACGTTTATTCGGTCAACGTTAAATTTATTCGTATATAACAACTCTAGGTATTTTAGTAAAATCGGAAGTCGAAAAGTGAGGGTTGTTATAGTACCTACCCGTTAAAAGAAATTTCGTCCCGAAATTTAGTTTTTGCCATCAATCGGCGTTGTTCGTACCTAGACGAGGATATTTACATTTTATCTGGTCTTCACGTTCCCAGGTAGGTTCGGGGCCTTTCGTGAATTCCAACGGATAGAATATTGTTCTGTTTCATGCATTTAAATAATACGAACCCTAATTTCTTACAGGTTCTTCTATAAAGTGCATTTTATCATTAATGCGGAGGTTATCTAAAGGATTAATAAGAGTGTCATTTGACTAGGTTATCCTCAAAAGGGATGATGGTGTTATACGAGCATTTTAGTAAACTGAACACATAAAATGTGTTATGAATAGTATTGAACTTATTTAAAACTTTGAGTGTTTATGTCACAATATTAGGGTAGAAAAAAAACAGAGAGTAGTTCATAAAAATTATAGTCATGAAGTTTGATAGAGATCATCATTGTTTACAACAAAAATATTGTAATGATGAATATAAGTTGAAAAAAATAAAGTTTTATCACTACTGAATAATATGGATAAAACGATTTGATTATAGGAAGCGTATAAACGAAGCTATTGTAAAAGAGTGAATGAGAAATTAAATGTTCGCCTTAACTTTTGACGTAGTCACGATTGATTTCCGGAATTCAAGGGATTAAAGGAAATCTTCGTAATCCATAAGATTTGATTCTCCGGTAATTAAGGAATTTGAAATTTTCTTTGATTAAATGAGGTGAATTGCTTCAATTGCTGTGTTTGGAATTTTGCTATAAATTAGCTTCTTCTGTTTCATTATCTTCACCACTTCTATACTATCTTCCTCAATTCATACTTCCAAAGATTGTGAGAATGCTCCATCCAGTTCTTATCCTGAATATTTTTCTGACTATCATTTCAGTCATTCTTCCTTTTCATTTACCACCAGAGGAATTTGTTTTCTTCTACTATTACCTTGGGGTTATAGTGTTTTTAATTCTCCCATGTCTTTACGTTGCAATACGTATTGATATACACGGTTTGTAATTTCGGTATCGTTATCGGGCTACATATTTTCCCTTATATGTCGGAGCTCTTTGCCTTTTTATTCTCCTCTCGACTCTAAGTAAAGCGAGTAATGGTCCAGAATTTGTAGGTATGAAGTTTCGAATGGACCTACTGTTCTAAGCGTAATATCACGATTTGATTTGGTAAATTACCAGAATTACTGAGGATAGAACTATCAAAAATATATTTTCTTGATATGTTCAGAGATTAAGTAGAATGTAAGAGTCGTGTAACATGGCAAATGATGATTATAAAGTCTATGAATCATCATCTTCCATTAAAAATTTAGCATGACTTACTGTAATATAATCACGTTGGCCTGACGTCATTATATTATACTAACTCATGCTTCAATTCTCAACACTACTTCAAATCATTCAAAATTTGAATTTAAATTTTACGGAATATAGAAACTTAAACAGTTTTCCTTTATGATGTAATAAAGATATTGCAAAGAGATAATTAATTACGGACAAGAATCGTTATGAAGATATCTTTAGAAATATCGAGGATATTTATAACGAAAGATACGATGATATTTTAGAATTTCTAAAATCGATGGATAATGAAGAAATTCTTCTGTAAGGATTTAGAATGCGTAAAAAGATCTTCTGTGATTTCCTTCAGAAATTGAATCATCTAGATTCTTTGGTTATAGGTTTAGTCCTTGGGATTTTTCCTTGGTCTCCTTCATGTTTTGCTCAATCCATCTTTCAATACCAGATTTTCTTTTGAGCTTTTCCAATACACAATTCTTTATTATCAAGCTTCTGATCATTAAGGCCATCTACAGCTTTTGCTGCTTCATCAGCATTCTCAAGGTTAACTGATCTGAATCATTGATTATCAATCCGATATGTTTTCAAGGATTTTGAAGAATGTACAATGTAATATATTAATGTGAATGTTAGATATTTCTTGGGTATTACCTACCCGTTAAAATATTTTCACAATCAACAGTTTGTACAAAAGAATTTTTAAATACAATCTTTATGAAAATATACATACATATATATTTTATTCAGATGTAATTATGGATTTAATAAGTTAATATAATATTAAACTCATTTGATTTACGGTTGAAACGAGAATAAATAATCTCCAAAACTTTAGAGATTACATAATCGTCGCGGAATATTTCTTTAATGAAGTTATGAATCAATACTTCATCGTTCATTGTTATTAATATACCTCAGTATATGATGTTGATGCTCGTGGATTTCTTGTGAAATTCATAAGGCACAAATGATGTTTTCGAGAAATTTTCGAGTACATCGAAAATAGGAGTGTAAAATCACACATGCATTTGAATAATACACTTAGTTTATTATGAAATGGAGTTTATTGTACAGAAGCAGTGATTAATGATTGTTAAGTCATTAACGAAGGATATACATCATAGCGTATTAGTGATATGAATTAACCAAGTAGTACATACTAGTTAAGATTCACACGTAATAGTTTAGTACGAAAAGATTTATTATTGTTCCAAACCATATATATATAAAGTATACATATATAATTCTTCAGGAAGAATGAGTCAATACATCTTAACTCATTATTACTAATATTCCTTAGTATCTATGGGCGTATGATGTCGATGTTTGAGGTACCGATTATGATATTGAGACGTGGGATGCTGATGTTGTTGTTGGTGAAGCTAATGCTGTTGGTGGTGATGCTGATAGTACTGGTGGTGCTGGTGCTGCTGTTGGTGCTGCTTGTGGTACTTGGTTAGTAAGTGTGAGCCTAGCTACCAAATCGCACACTATTTCCTCCAGGATTTCTACTTTACGCTCTAGTCTATGGATTTGTTCTACCCATTCCTCTGTAAGGTTTGTCAATTCTTGATATTTAGTTCGAAGTCTTCTAACTTCTTCTAATAACCCTTTCTGGTTAGAATTCAGGAGTAGAGGACGAATATTGTCGTTGGTTACATCGAGTCGACCTTCGAGACAGAAAATCCTTGCGAAAAGAGTGAAAACGGTATTGCGAACAGGTTCGCCGGTAAGTGGATCGAGTACTCCGACGTTTGGTGGTAAGTTTGGCTCGTGATAAGGAGTACCTTCTTCATTTCTCCATAGGGTGAGTATTTCGCGAACCCATCCCCATTTTCTAAAGAAATCACGGTAATTGATCGGTGGGTGTGCTCCTGTCACGCTATCTTTGGAGCTAGAAGAACTTGAGGAATCAGGTGAGAAATCCATATTATGTGTTTGGAATAGGGTTTGATATGAAATGGGTGTTGAATATTGAATGATATATTTGTCTCCTTGAATACGTATATATAGCAGAAAGATTTCTGTAATTTACGGAGGAAATTTAGGAAAAGTGTTATCCATGGTCTATTGGGAATAGATATGCTAAGATATGATTTGTCTATACTCCAATAATGGCAGTATGATGTGTCGAGATTATAAAATGATAAGTATGTAATCTAATAATCTTTCGATTAAAGACTTTCAATTCGTATACTGTGATAACCCAATGACATTTCCCGGTTCGCAAACCGATGCATAAAGGCATAAGGCATATAGGTACGTGATATAACAGGGAGTTATATACGTTTGAGTATGAATTATAGGAGTTTCAAAAATCTTGGATAATATTTCATGTAATACATATGTAATACACAAAACCAGGATAGATGACTAAGTGAGTTGTTCTTAATAAGTTCACCACTTATTAAGTGCGTAAGTGACTAAGTGTTGTATGATCACTATAGTCAGGTTTGATATTGTGCACCATACCCAAACATCTATGCCACCGCCGAGTCACTTGAATGATCAATTGTTACCGGTTGGCCCAGGAATTCTCGACCAAAATCTAAGTTTGGCATTCGAAATCCACAAGCGTCCCATAGTGGTACCAAGGATCACCCTAGGCCTTAAGTAGCGTTGACGTTCGAGTAATTTCACATTATCGTGTATGTTATAATCTTAAGATTTAAGTATAGTTTCTAAGGTATAGTGTAGCATTTATCAATTAAAGGCAACAATTAAAGGCACTATGGTCAAGGAAAGTTGTAGTCCTACATTGCTAAGGTACCTAATTGTATAAGGCACACATAAAATGCAATCCTGGTTCTCTACAACAACCTGCTCTGATACCAATCTGTCACACCCCCAAAATAGGGCCTAGGGTATTTGTGACTAATTATATCAAATCACAGTTGTATATACGAGAACGACTCTATATGAGACGTTTTGAATAAAACATTTATTAATAAAACAGCGGAAGCATTAAAAGTTTTACATCAAATTTAAACTGAAATAATAATAATATTCTTAATGCAAAGTAAATGTAATGAAATGAAGACTCCACGTAGCAGCATTCAATTCATCAGGTAGCAATCATGGCAATCATCTTATTCGTCACCTGAGACAAAACATGCTTAAAGTGTCAACCAAAAAGGTTGGTGAGTTCATTAGTTTATCAAAATCAATCATTTTCGTTATAATAATAGGCCACAAGATTTCAGTTTCATAAATATCCGTACACTAGCAAGTGTATAACAGCATTCTATAAGTTGTAGGCACCCGGTAACAAGCTTAACGTTCATGTTTTACCCTCTGAAAGTACACCGAATCAGGTGTGTTATATAAACCTCGAAGTACTAAAGCATCCCATAGTCAGGATAGGGTTGTCAGGCCCAATAGATCTATCTTTAGGATTCGCGCCTACCGTACATAGACAGGTAGTTTAATGTTACCAAGCTAAGGGTATATTTCTGGTTTAAACCCACATAGAATTAGTTTTAGTACTTGTGCCTATTTCGTAAAACATTTATAAAACAATGCATGTATTCTCAGCCCAAAAATATATATAAAAAGGGAGTAATGAAACTCACCTTAAATAGCAGTTGAAGTATTCCACGCAAGAAAGGAAAGTAAAGCAAGTAAGTGATCGAGATATCAACTAGAAGTAGTTCTTAAGAGAAAAATGAGAGATTAAGGTGTAAGTTTGAAATGAGAAATGTATGTGGTATTTATAGTTGAAAATGTTAGGTAAAAAAAAAAATTTAAAATAAAATAAGTAAATCTTAAAAGTTAAAATAAGAAAAAGTATTTTGTATTTTTTTTAAAAGTAAATCTTAAAAGTTAAAATAAGAAAAAGTAGTTTGTATTTTTATTAAAAGTAAAATCTTAAAAGTTAAAATAAGAAAAAGTATTTTGTATTTTTAATAAAAGTAAAATCTTAAAAGTTAAAATAAGAAAAAGTATTTTGTATTTTTATTAAAAGTAAATCTTAAAAGTTAAAATAAGAAAAAGTAGTTTGTATTTTTATTAAAAGTAAATCTTAAAAGTTAAAATAAGAAAAAGTATTTTGTATTTTTATTAAAAGTAAAATCTTAAAAGTTAAAATAAGAAAAAGTAGTTTGTATTTTTTTATTAAAAGTAAAATCTTAAAAGTTAAAATAAGAAAAAGTAGTTTGTATTTTTATTAAAAGTAAAATCTTAAAAGTTAAAATAAGAAAAAGTAATTTGTATTTTTATTAAAAGTAAATCTTAAAAGTTAAAATAAGAAAAAGTAGTTTGTATTTTTATTAAAAGTAAATCTTAAAAGTTAAAATAAGAAAAAGTAGTTTGTATTTTTATTAAAAGTAAATCTTAAAAGTTAAAATAAGAAAAAGTAGTTTGTATTTTTATTAAAAGTAAATCTTAAAAGAAAAGTAGTTTATATTTTTATTAAAAGTAAATCTTAAAAGAAAAAGTAGTTTGTATTTTTGTATTTATTTATTAAAAGTAGATATAATTTTTATTTTTATTTTGTATAAAATTCTAAAAAAAAAATTGTTTAATATATTTCTAAACATTTTATTTCTATATTTGTTTAATTATTAAATACAAATTTTATATAAAAATTATTATTATATTTAGTTTTTATAAAAATTAAAATTTATGATTATTAATTTATAGTTTTTATTAGTTTTATAAATGTTATAATATTATTTATTATCTAGTTAATTATATATTCTATTAACTAAATAACAAAAGTAATATAAATATTATATATATATTCATTGATGTAATTATGTTATATTATATATCATAATCTTATTTATAATATTTATAATTATATTATTTATTTTAAGCGTACGTTTATTCGGTCAACGTTAAATTTATTCGTATATAACAACTCTAGGTATTTTAGTAAAATCGGAAGTCGAAAATGAGGGTTGTTATATATCATCATCAAGTATTTAATCGCCATTATCATTTTCTTTTAACCCACGTAGCAACAGTAACAGTAACTAGGAAAACAGAAAATGAACACGCGTAATAGCAGTAGCATCTCAGAATGTAACGGCAGCAGCGACGGTTTGTTTTTGGGTTGGTTTTACGGCGGTTGGGATAGGAAGAGAAACAGAAAAATATACAGCGGCAGTAACAATAATTTTATGGTTTCGATAGTTGTTGATTCTTGGTGATTCATGGCGGTAACAGTGGTAATAAGTGGTGAAGTGGGTTGTCCGTGGTGGTTTTGTTAATGGTAAACGAAAACAGAAAATAAAATGGTGATGAAGGTGGTTCTTTGTTGAAGTGGGTTTTCGATGATAAAATTTGAACGAGAAATTTGATGGTGTTAGTTCGACGACTAGTTGTAATGGGTTTGGGTTCCTTGCTTACAAACCGAAAATAATAACACAGAAAAAAAAGGATATATATAATCATGGTAAGAGGTGGCGGTTGTGGTTCGCGTAGGTGGAAGAAGAAGGCCCAAAGGGTGTGTGTCGATGATGGAGGATAGTGGTCCGATGCATAAATGAAGGTGCCGAAGGTGGTGGAAGTTGTGGGCGACGGTTTGAAACAAGAAACAAGTTGGGTAATAGTAATGGTGTCGAGTTGGTGGTGGTTTTCACGAAGGATAGTAGTAACAAGGGTGAATGTTTTAGTGGTGTGTGATTATGGAGACAACGATGATGGTTGTGGTAATTTGAGCATTTGAAGGTGTTTGTTCATGGGGTGGTGTAACTATCGGAGTACACTAAGGAACAATATCATTCTAAGTTTTTGGGTTGTAATAGGGGAGAAAGAAAACACAAGAATGCAAGTGGTGGTGAAAATGATATATACCATCTGTATATATATAAATGTCATATATATATATATATATATATATAAGATAATGAGATGTAAAGTAAGATAGTGGGATGTCAGGAAAAACAAAAAGGGTACACAGTTTTTAAATCTCGTGAACTTTATTTGGTTATATATTACCGACGGTTTAACCCGGATGGTTATATCGTGTCCATTGCTAAACAGCTAACGTATAAAAGTGTCCCTAAAAATCTTAAATTTTTAGATTAAATATATTTAATTATTTCACTCATTATCTGTTTGAAACCTGATCAAAAATGTTCAATAAATATTTATTTTCAGTTCCAAGTAAAATATACAGAGTACAAATATTTAAACTTAAAAGGGTAAAAATATTTTTATCAAACCTAAAATCTTCGTAATCAATTTACAGTTAAATTTTTATTTTCAATCTTTTTAAACACGTATTAGAACTATATGAACGCTGGCGAAATGCCAACCGAGTTTTACTGACGTTTACTATTTAAGCTCGAAATCGAATATTTAATATACTATATGTATATGTATATATAAACACATTTTAGTAACATGTTTTATTACATAAATAAATATATTGAGTATATATATATACATATAATAATATTTCTCATTACATCTTATATTATTTTTACATATTTAGTTCTAATAATTAAATTGTATATAATTTCAAATTAAAGTAAATATATATATATATATATATATATATATATATATATATATATGTATGTATGTATCAATTTACAAATAGTTGTTCGTGAATCGTCGGGAATGGTCAAAGGTCAAATGTATGCATGAACACAGTTCAAAGTTTTTGAGACTCAACATTACAGACTTTGCTTATCGTGTCGAAATTAAATTAGAATTTATGTTTAAATTTGGTCAGAAATTCCCAGGTCGTCACAAATATTATCTCTTATGATTATTGAATGTGGATTGTTTAATATGCATTTTAGGTGTTTGATGAAATGTTCAGCTGTCGAGTTTTTTAGTCGGACTCTGTGATTCCACCGATCATTAAACTAAATGACTTTAGCATTTACGTTCGCTTAATACTTAATACATATAATTAAACTGTTTCATTTAAAGAAAATTCCATGAGTCACTCACTCTCTCAGAGGGTAAAAGTGACATCACACGAGTGTAAAGTGTGAACAGACTAGAGGATAAAACATAAAACAATGCACTACTGAAACGCTAAAACCCTAGAAACTGGCGATGATGACAGTTTTAGCAATTTCCACATCTCCAAAACTTGCTTCAAATTCGATTTTATTTCGTAGAACACAAATATCACAGCATCATCCAATTGGACGTTGTAATTTTTCAACATCACATTCTCTAACGACAAAATTAGGGTTTTCTTCATTTGGTAGAAAAAATCAACTACGTTTCGTGGTAAAATCAACATCTGATGTTACTAATAATAGTAATAATGAAGAAGAAGAAGCTGAAATTCAAGCACGAGGGGAGAGTACTATGCCTGAAAGATTCAGATACCTGACTAAAGAAGCCCCTGATCGTCCTGTTACTTGGCCTTATTTTGTTGGTACCAATTCTTCTCTTTTATTCATTTGAACTAATTTATTTATTTATTATATAATGTATAATAATCATAATTGGTTATAGTTTCTTGATGATTCAGCCCCACTATGCTTAATGCTGTTGTCTGTATTGTAAGTTGTAACCCCTGCATTAACAAAATATATTGAATCGATGATGCACGTTTACTCCGAGTTGAATAGTACTATAGTAAGATAACTTTGTCTTGAATCGAAACCAGATGATTCAAACTTATTTTTGGTATAATTGTTACTGTTAAAGTCCTTTAGTATGTTTTATGTTTTTAGGATTATCTAGTTTTTAGTATGTTTATAATTGCTCATATATCACCATGAAATTATGAATTACTGAAGTTCCTTTTCTTTGTTTTCTTTTTGGTTATTAATCTAGCACTCGGTTTCCTCGTGTACGCTTGGCGAACGGTCTTATGGGAATTTTATAACTGGAAAAAAGCTGCAACATCAATACTTCAATTCTTCGGTTATCTTTCAAAGTTCGTATTAGCCTTAATATTCCATTTCTTAGGTCACCCAATCACATCCACAATTAGAGCCATTGAAACTACTATTTACACCATTCGAGCATTTTACTCACAAATAGTACAATTCACGCCCATACCTGAACTTTCAACAATAATCATACTAACATCGGCCATACTAGCCATCAGTGAAGCATCATCTCCAAATTCAGTAGACAACCAATGGCATTTGTTAACCGTTTCTGGGTTGACTGGATATTTTGCAGTCAAAGGAATGATTGGAGACCTTGTGTTTTGGACGTTGCTATCCGGGTTATTTTGTTTTTCTCGTTTTATAAAAAAGAGAGATTATGTGTCATCTGTTTTGCCTGTTGCAGCAGTGCTAACTGGTGTAGGTGAGCCGTGGGTTAGGGTTGTAGTAATGGGCGGCTTTTTGGCTTTGGCCATGGTTCAGTACTCCAAGAATCAGCCAATAGAGAAAGATGAAATTTTTACTACTGATACTACCACAACGGGGGCTCGAAGGGTGCCAGTTCCTTTATTATGTGCAGCATTGGCAATTGGTGTTCGTGTTGCTGCTAGATGGGCTGGATACCGACATTTGACATGGATGGTAGTCTGAAAGATCTTCATGTGGTTCAGATCAACGTTGTCTATCTGATGTACATGTATTGAGTCCATGTTCTGAAAGCTATGAAATTGGCACTCGGAAAGTGGTTATGTTGTTAGTTTGTTTGTTATGTTCACTGCATAATGTTCGGTTGATAAGATAGACTACCTTGCTGGTTCTGATGCTCCAGGTTTTGTTTACAATTTTTACACCCACTTGTTGTGCTGGTTAACGACTAGACTTAGAAATTCGAACATAAACTGGAATATGCGGTTGCAATTTTGCTTTATCTGATTTGTAGTTTTCTAACTTCTCGCTAGTTTGTCTTAATAACATTTTTGCCGTTCCAAAAAAAAAGTTTCAAATATTAACATTATAAAACAAACACCAGTCAATAATTAACTAACCTGCTACCAATATTAGAGCCTAACAAACATTTCTTATATAACTTGTTACCCACAAGTTTTTTGTTCAACATGACAGCAAATTCAAAACTTACCATTCAACTTTTAATCTTTACAAGAGTCACCCTAAACATGTATAAACATTCAAAACCAAAAAAAAAAGGCTTACACAATAGATTTCCCTTAGTTAATTCACACTATCTCAATAACTATGAGATGGTAAAAAACAGGGAAACTTTAGTTTAGTGCCCATTACAACGTTTGTAAACTAAATACACCTTTCTGATCCAAAGTTCATGCCGAACTACCTCTAGACAGGTGGCAGGCTGACTAAGAGTTGTCCATTCACCACACTGCAGTATATAAAAACAAAAATCATGAGGTTATCATACTTTTTTTTCCTACTATAACTAGAAGTGGCCGATTCTGCCCATTAACTTTTGAACCGGGTAATTTGGGTTATGCTTGATCTCACTGTTATAAAAGTCGGCCGACGCATTGCTTTGAGGACTAACTCGTCCCACTTCGCCCAAAAATACCTAAAAGTCGGTCAATGCTAAATAATCGGGTTAAAGTCGGTAAAAGTCAAAGTTGGTCAAAATTTTAATATTCTTTACAATTACATATTGTGCCCTTTGACATATTATGTGTAGTATGTGTGTGTGTTAGATGTACTTATGTGTGTGTGTTAGATTTACTTATTACTAAAAGTCAACATTGGTCCACGCCCAAAACGTTCAGACTCGACTGACTTGTCTGTCCAAGGTCCAGAACAAATCGTCCTTGACTCTCAATTTTACATCCTTGCTTGATCTCTAACGGGTCAGATGAGTACAATAAAACAATTTGCTTGATAAAGAACAGGTCAAATGGACCAAAAGTCATCTAAAGTGTATTCTTAGTCTTTAACAGAACCACCTAACTCATATTATTAAAAACAGATCATTCGAAAGTAGAAGATTTTAACAAGTATTTTGGGGCCACCTAATCCAACTTCTATTCACCCGTACCATTTTATTTTATGAGTTGAACCCATTTAACCCCGTTACCCATTTTGCCACCTCTAAATAGTAAACGTTTTTGTGGAATCTGCATTTAGTCACGTAACATACCTTTTAACATAGTAATAACAAAAATCGGCCAAGATGAACGTCTGAACCACCTCTGCTAATAAGACCGTCGGCAGCCAAAAGTAGCCGCTTCCTAGTAAAAATAGATACGATCCAGCAGATTCGTACACCTAAAGATCAATACACCAATACATCGCTTAAGTTACAGTTTGGAGGTTTATTTGTACAACGATAAATTCACATATAAAACATTTTATACGTATATAAACAATGGCTTTATGTACCTGGATGATCCAGTGAGCACATCCCAAAAATCTTGCAAGACCGAGTGCAAAAACGTAACGGGCAGTAGATGGTTCGATCATCTACATTTTAGAAAATGCTAAAAGATTTATTTTATGTTTATTTTTAGTTAAGTATGTGCAACATCGGGATACGGCATTCGTTCAAAGATTCAAACCTTGGTTTTCTGCATCATAATTAGCTGGGGAAGGACTGCAATTGATTCCAAATACACGCAAAATGCCCATGAAACTTTGCTCATGTGAGAATGATAAGTATGTGGGTGAATAAAAATAGCAAGAATAGCACACGGTACCAACTAAAGGGAAAAGAGAAAAAAGGAAAGTACTTGTCAGCACAACAATAATACTAATATTTTCCTTTAGTTTAAAATAAAGATGTAATGTATGTATATGAAAAAAAAAAAAAAAAAATTTGTATGTCAACTAGTAGTATAAGTTAAAGGCAGGGGTTGCATTTACCAGATAGTATTTGGGCAAGTTGTCAAGGTCTTCATTGTAGGTTGCATTTAGTTTAAATCGGATCATATATATGACCCAAAGAGTAGACACTAATGTAGCAAAATCAAGAACGGTGTGAATGTCGTGTTCCATCATATAGCTACAACACAATCTTACAGCTAGAAATATAGCTGTGAGTTCTTGTGTCTGTAACGAAAGCCCTGCAAAAACACACAATATTATCTACAATACAAGTATAGTAGGTTTTAACTAAAATATAATGATTATAGAGAGTGTTAAAGTAATGATCATAAAGAGTGTGTACGCAACCACAAGTTCTATAAGACCACTCCCTATCATAACTAAAATAACTAAACTTCTTAGCTGCCACATCATCGCCACTTAACATTATCAGTTATCATTAGTGTTGGTGCATTGGTAGTGACCTAAGGAGGTCAGGGATTCAACTCCCAACTCCCATGTGCTGCAAATATATTTCCCTTGTGGTTACCTGCCCATTTCATGGGATTCAGAGGTTTTAGAAGTCTATATATTTGACCTCACCTGAGGAGATTTTACCACACGTGATGTCCATATGGATTTGTGGTAGGAGTGTCCTCCCGAGGAGGAGTAGGTATGTATTGGTTCGTTCAGGGAAATGATCGGGTGGGTGGGTTCCAATAGCGCGTTCGGCCCCTGTCAATGACTCCTAACCTCTTAAAAAAACATAACTACACACTACCTATCACAAAACTACAAATACCCACATAAAAAAACAAACGAAGAGATTATGTTCATAATGCAAAGAACAATGATCGCCATGGCGGAAGCTAAAACTGATTCATGTCTAAAACGTGAAAGACATGGCTTATGGCTAAAAAGGATGGTGATAACGGACTACTTATCACGGTCATTGGGAGTGGTCTAAGTACGTATTTAATGTCTCGTACTACGTACATATCTATATATATATATATGTATATATGTGTATATATATATATATATATATATATATATATATATATATATATATATATATATATATATATATCAACAATTTTACGAAGTATTGGATATTTGGATTGATAAAGATCATAGGAAACACCAATACACCGTTGCTCTATCTCAAATAACAAATTATTAATTAGAAAATGAAAAGCCCAAATGGACTAATCATACAATTCATATCAATCATCCAATTCGTATCAAATGGTATCAAGAACAATATTGATACAATTCATATTGATAGAAAGTTCATATCAACAAATTACATAAATAATCAAGAACAATAACTCTGCATGCGATCAAATGGTATCAATCATATCAAATTCATAAAAAATTATTTCAAAAAATCAACAAATAAAATGTAACACCTATAAAAAAAAATTGAAATTTGAATCGTACCTGAGCAGGTTTTGAGGGTGGTAAGCTTGTAAATAAGAAGAATGATACCAGAAGCATGAACAAATTCAGAAGCAACAAAAAACTGATTTGTATCGCGAACGAGAAATCTAAGAGAAATAAGAGATGATAAAAAACACGTAACTGCTAAAAATATTTTAACTTTTATGGATTGTTTACGAACCCAAACGAACAATTTATTCACCGCCGAATTACCTCTTTTACGACCCATTTTTCTTGTTATTTAATAATTAATCAAAAATTAAATTAATATCAAATCAACGGCGATGATAACCACCCTCTTCTTTATCTTCCCTCTTTCTTGCTTTTCTCGCCGGAGAAGATGATCGAGAGGAAGAAGGTGATGAAGGGTGGTTGGGCGTTTTCTGGTCTGTGATAATTTGTTTGGGACAAATATATATGAAATAAAAGTTATGTGTTTTTTATTTATTTGTGTTTGTTTATTTTATAGGTGTTTTTGATATTTGCTGTATTTGGTTGCCAAACAAATCTACGGGCGAGAAAAACATTACGTACATAAAACATAAAAATAAAATATGACCACACTTAATTATTTTTATTTTTTATTTTTTATTTTTTTAAGAGCAACTGAACAGGATTTTATATTAAACAAAAGCCAACTGGCTAGAGATCAATACCACAAGCACACAAGATGCGTACACTATAAATTACAGACTCCAAAGATTAACACAAAAAAAGACCATGAAACAAGCTTTGGCTGTTTGAGTCAAGAGCCCTTGGGTTTCTTCTCCAATCTCCAAATTCGCAGGTGACCTTTTTGTTCGTGCTCGACAACCACAAGTGTGACAACACTTTAACACTGCACACCACATCCTCATTTAAAATAGCCATTCTATTCTCCAAGGGCGCGTGAACTAATTTGTTTCTCCACTTTCATATCGACCATAGGAGAACATAACGAGTCGCAAGACACGCTTCATTCACCTCTATAGGACCAATATCATAATTTGCCAAGTTAACTGCATTAAGAATGCCATTAGGAATCGAAGACGAAAAGCTGCACCAACACAGAAAGCGACGCCATAAAGGAATGATACGCGAACATGGAGTGAATAACCCGTATTTTTCCGTTTACTTTTCGTTTAATTATTTTAAAGTCAGATAATTAATTATAACATCTCTCGTTTACTCTAGTGTATTTAAGATAATTCGTAAAGTTATTTTCCGCACCCGACACCAAACTCGAGAGACTAACTTTGTCACTTGACCAAACTTGATCAACTAGTAGTTGACTAAGTGAACTAGTCATCACCTCCCTCCCACTTCCCCATTCACTTTCATTTCTTTTCTTTTTCATTTTTCTTTCAATTACTACTTCCATTATTACATCCTTTTCATCTTCATCACTAAATCACCATCTAAATCTTATCAAGGAAGCTAACATCAAAACAAATTACATATTTGGAATCCTCTCTTCATCCTCTACAACTTGATACCAATTTCATCTCTAGTGGGTAACTTTCTAAAAACTCTAGATTTCTTGTTCTTGGTGTTCTTGACTTATAAAAGTGTTAATTAGTGTCTATAGCTCAAGTCTAACATGAATATGTGATTTGTTTGCTCGTTTTTTCCATTTTTGTGTAACTAGCTTGAACTTGAAAAATGACTAGTTTAATCTTGAGTTTTGGTTGATTAAATGTTGTTAGATGTTAAAGTTCATGTATTAAATTGTGTTACTAGCATCATTAGCTTCAATTTGATGTGTAGGTTGACTTGAAAAACTTCACTATAATGATTATTGATTTTGCGATTTTTGGTTAGAGTTTGATAGACTTAAATATCAGCTTTTGATGCATTGAATGCTATGAAATGTTGTTGGTAAGTGTTTAGTTGCAATGTAATACGAAACGGCATATCGTATATGTAAATTGGGTTCTCGAGTCATGAAATGCATTTAATGAACTTGGAGTAATTATGTTGAACATTAATGATGGATTTTGGGGTAATAAATGTTGGAATGATTGTTGTCAATGTATTGGTTGAACTAGGTGTTACAAGTATTACCAAATGATGTATCATATGTGTTTTATGAGTTGCTTGAACATTTATTGTGTGTTTGGGGTTTTATTTCAGATTCATGTTTTGCAACAACCCAGTGCCCAGGTGCTTTTCCGCGGCGCGCCAAATGGCCACGCGGCGCTGCTCCATGAGTAATTTGAAGTCAGCCTTTTTCCAAGCTGTGAAACATCTAGTAAACTGAGGTGGCGCGGCGCGGCTAACCCTTGGTGCGGCGCGGCCATGACTACGTCAGCACTTCCTGTTTTGTATTAACTTTTGTCACACCGTTTAATTCCCGCTATGCTATATATGCCCGATTAACATGAAAATTGGCCAACATGCTTATATATGACTACGTTTTTATGTACAATATTCGGATACACGACCCGACCCCGTTGACTTTGAGTTTGACCAAAGTTAGACTTTTAGTCAAACTTAACCAAAGACTTATGTAATCGTTCTAACCTTCTTTTACACTTGTATCTTGCATGAAACTTGACAACTTGACTCACATGCTATATAATCGAGTCGTAACGAGCCATAGGACTAATTGAACAACTTCGACCGACCTCGTATTTTACCGGTATTGATATAACCTACTTGTTTAGGTCAAGACTAGCATTCGTTCTTGCACACGTTTACTTTGTGAAGTACCTTTTACTCGTGCACTCGAGGTGAGATCATAGTCCCACTTTTACTCTTTTACACTTATACTTGGGATGAGAAAACATAAGCGTTTCGTTTTACAAAGTGAACACAAGTACGGAAACAAACATTCTACGTACGAGTTAGAACAAAAAACCTCAATTCAATTATCATTAGTTACACTTGCAGGGTGTAAGCGAGAACTTATGTTGTGTGGATCCATACGGGTTTGACAAACCCTCATTCGGACGGTTCGCTACCGTTGGCGAATGAAATATATTTTCGGGTATAGTGTAGGTTCTAACACTATATTAACGGGGTTCGTATACAGTTAAGCCTTGATAATTGGGGGCTCGTGATACAAACAACAACTTTTAGAATGGTTCACTATTATTCCAACGTTATAAATCTTGTGGTTCAATATAATATACTTACTAAACCTATGATTTCACCAACGTTTTCGTTGACAGATTTTCTATGTTTTTCTCAGGTCCTTGAATGCTAAGTGGTACATGCTTCCGCACACTATTTTGATACTTGCTTGGATGTCGAGTATACATGCATACGTGGGGATTCTTTTGACTTTACATAAATTGTGTCGCATAGGTTTCATTTGTACTTAAACGTTGTAACTTAACTTGTTGTCGAACTACTTTTATAAACCTTGAAACATCCTTACATTTGAAATGAATGCGACATATTTTGGTCAAACTTTGTTTTAAAGACCTATGACCACGTAACGGGACCTAAGTTGACGCGCGTCGTCAATGACGATTTTGACGGGTCGTCACATGTGGTATCAGAGCGTTGGTTGTAGGGATTTAGAGTTCATTGGTGTCAACCCCGAGCCATAGGGTGCATTAGTGAGTCTAGACTACAACCGGCATATAGACTTGAAGTAGGATTTTCTTGACTACTTGTACATTTATACTTGAACTCTTCTATTCATATCTAACTCCTATTCCATCTTAATCTCACGTTGTTTAATTTGATTGACACGCCATCTTGACCTTATGAAGTAATGTTAAATGAACATGTGAGTTAGGGTAATATAATGACCGGGATTATATTACGGTAACTCATGTGAACATTCCGACATTATAACATAAAGAATTTAGGGCGGGTCAAGGCAAACTTTCTCCCGATCTTTATTCCATATCACGATTAGTATTATTGAGAATACTAATCAACGATATTCTTGTGTCTTGAAGGAACAATGGCTCGCCGAGGTCAATGCAATACTCCTCCCGAAACTCTCGAACAAGCTCTTCAACGAATGATAGCCACAGCCGTAGATGCGGCCATGGCCGTACACTCCTCCAACAACAATAACAATAATAACCACAACAACAACCATGGAGCCAATAATTCAAATGAGGGATGCTCCTACAAAAATTTCATGGGGAGCAAACCTCACACTTTCAATGGAACCAGGGGACTGGTTGCTTTCACCCGATGGTTTGAGAAAACGGAAGCTGTTTTTAGCATAAGCGGTTTCCGGGACCAAGATAAAGTCAAGTATTCCACCCACACGTTCGCCGGTATCGCTCTCACATGGTGGAACACGTATGTGTAATCGGTAGGTACCGATGAAGCCCACGCACTCTCTTGGGTCGATTTAAAAGAAAAGATGATCACCGAATACTTCCCACGTGAAGAGGCTCGAAGGCTCGAACACAAGCTAAGAAATTTAAAAGCGGTCCGAAATGACCTTAAAGCTTATGATCAATGGTTTACCGAGCTAGCCTTGATGTGTCCAAACCTCGTGACTCCTAAGTCCCTAAGGGTTGAATTTTACATGGATGGCCTCCCTAAGAGCATTCAACACGGGGTAATGTCATCCAAACCCGCTAACCTACAAAAGGCTTTAAAGATGACCCACCAATTGATGGAAACGGTGGATGTGATTGAAGTGCCGGCACCAAAGGTCGAGGATAAATCGGGTGGCAACAAAAGAAAGTGGGAAGTCCCCCAATCAAGCAACTACAACAACAACAACTTCACCAAGAAGTCTTTCACCTCCGACGGCAAGAAAGGTTAAGCCGAAAATCTACCTTTTTGTAACAAGTGCCACAAACATCATTTTGGTGAATGTGGCAAGCCATTTTGCAACAAGTGCCAAAGAAGTGGCCATGTGACCAATGATTATAGAAGTACCGCTCCCGTCGCTCAAAAGGGGCCCAATGCACCAAAAACGGGTGTTTGTTACGAATGTGGCCAACCGGGTCATTTTAAGAATGCATGCCCAAAGAAGAAAGCTAACCCCAATGCACGCGGCCGTGCTTTCAACATTAACACCAAGGAGGCCCGAGATGACGATGAACTAGTCACGGGTATGTTTCTCCTCAATACCTCTTATGTTTCTTGTTTATTAGATTCGGGTGCCGATAAAAGTTTTGTATCCAAGACCTTGACTCATACATTTTGCGCTCCACCACTCCCCCTAGATACTACTTATACCATTGAAGTGGCCAACGGGAAACTATTGAGTACCGACAAATTTTATCGGGGGTGTACGTTAAACTTATTGGGTAAAGAGTTTGTAATTGACTTGATACCTATGGAACTAGGGAGCTTATATGTAATAATTGGTATGGATTGGTTAGCCAAAACAAAATCTCACATCCTTTGTGATCTTAAAGCAATCCAAATTCCTATCGAGAATGGTGAACCCTTGATTGTTTATGGCGATAAGAGTTGCACCGGACTCAACTTCGTCTTGTGCCTTAAAGTTGAAAAATATCTTCGTAAAGGTTTTTTTGCGATCCTAGCCCACGTTAAGAAAGTCAAGACCGATGAAAAGCATATCGATGATGTGCCAATTGTTAGTGACTTTTCTGATGTATTTCTCGAAGAATTTCTGGTTCTTCCACCTCACTGACCGGTTGAAATCCAAATCGATCTTATCCCAGTAGTGGCACCCGTAGCACGTGTACCGTATAGACTTGCTCCATCCAAAATGCAAGAATTACAAAGTCAAATTCAAGAACCTTGACCGTGGTTTTATCCAACCTAGCCATTCACCATGGGGTGCTCCGATCTTATTCGTTAAGAAGAAAGATAGATCCCTACGAATGTGCATCGATTATCGTGAACTAAATAAATTGACGGTTAAGAACCGATATCCTCTTCCACGCATCGATGACCTCTTTGATCAACTACAAGGGTCTTGTGTATATTCAAAAATCGATATCCGCTCCGGTTATCATCAACTAAGGGTTAAGGGGGAAGATGTCTCCAAAACCGCTTTCCGGACTCGTTATGGTAGTTATGAATTTCTTGTGATGCCCTTCGGTTTAAAAAATGCACCGGCGGTGTTCATGGATCTTATGAACCGCGTGTGCAAGCCATATCTAGACAAATTCGTTATCGTATTCATAGATGATATCTTAATCTATTCAAAAAGCGAAGAAGAACACGAACAACACCTCCGACTCGTGCTTGAACTCTTGAGACAAGAACGACTCTATGCCAAATTCTCCAAGTGTGAATTTTGGTTAAAGGAAGTTCAATTTCTTGGTCATGTTGTAAGCAATCAAGGTATTAAAGTCGATCCCTCAAAAATCGAAGCCATTAGTAATTGGGAAACCCCCACTACTCCTACTCATATTCGCCAATTTTTAGGCCTCGCCGGTTATTATCATAGATTCATCGAAGATTTCTCTTTCGTTGCACGTCCTCTAACCGCGTTAACTCACAAGGGAAAGAAATTCGTTTGGGTGGCCGAACAAGAGTCGGCGTTTCAAACCTTAAAGAAAAAGTTAACCACCACTCCTATCTTATCTCTTTTCGAAGGCAATGATGACTTTATTGTATATTGCAATGCCTCGAAACATGGTATTGGGTGTGTATTAATGCAACGAAATAAAGTTATTGCTTATGCCTCTCGACAATTGAAAATTCACGAACGAAACTACATGACACATGATCTCGAACTTGGAGCCGTTGTCTTTGCACTCAAAATGTGGAGACACTATCTTTACGGAACCAAAAGTACCATCTTCACCGACCACAAAAGCCTCCAACACATTTTCGATCAAAAACAACTAAACATAAGACAACGACGGTGGATCAAAATATTGAACGATTACGATTGTGAACTTCGTTACCATCCCGGGAAGGAAAATGTAGTAGCCGATGCCTTGAGCAGAAAGGAAAGAATAGAACCTCTTCGTGTCCGAGCCTTAAACATCACCATCCACACCAATCTCAATAGCCAAATCCGTGTAGCCCAAGATGAGGCTCTCAAAGATGAAAATATTTCTCACGAACACTTGAACGTTCTCGTCTCTCGATTCAAGGTTAAGAAGACCGGACTCCGATATTTCGCCGGAAGAATTTGGGTGCCTAGTTATGGGGATTTACGAAGACTTATTCTAAACAAAGCCCATAAGTCAAGATATTCGATTCATCTCGGGGCCGGTAAGATGTACCACGATCTCAAAGAATAATATTGGTGGCCGAACATTAAAAGGGACGTTGCTACTTAAGTTGAAAAGTGTTTAACTTGTTCCAAGGTCAAAGTCGAACATCAAAGGCCATCCGGGTTAATTCAACAACCCGAGATCCCGCAATGGAAGAGGGAAAGAATAACGATGGACTTTATCACAAAACTACCAAAAACGGTGGGCGGTTATGATACCATTTGGGTTATCATTGACCGTCTCACCAAATCCGCCCACTTCCTAGCTATGAAAGAAACCGATAAAATGGACAAACTTTCACAACTGTACATAAAGGAAGTTGTATCCCGTCACGGTGTACCCTTATCGATTATTTCCGACCGAGATGCCCGTTTCGCTTCTAGATTTTAGGGTGCCTTACAAGAAGCCTTGGGAACATGTTTAGACATGAGTACCACATATCATCCACAAACCGACGGACAAAGCAAACACACGATTCAAACCTTGGAAGACATGTTACGAGCTTGTGTTATTGACTTCGGAAAAGCTTGGAAAAAACATTTGCCCCTAGCCGAATTCTCTTACAACAATAGTTGTCACTCGAGTATTAACGCCGCACCTTTCAAAGCTTTATATGGCCGCAAATGTCGTTCACCTATTTGTTGGGCCGAAGTAGGTGACAAGCAAATCACGGGACCCGAACTCATCCATGAAACAACCGAGAAGATCGTTCAAATCCGAGAAGGACTCAAGACGGCCCGTAGTCGTCAAAAGAGCTATGCCGACGTTAGACGTAAAGATCTCGAATTCCAAGTGAGTGACCGCGTAATGTTAAAAGTGGCACCTTGGAAAGGTGTAATCTGTTTCGGGAAACGTGGAAAGCTAAATCTGCGATATATTGGTCCTTTTGAAATCTTGGAACGTATTGGACCCGTTGCTTACCGTTTAGATCTTCCGACTTAATTGAGCTCCGTTCATCCTACTTTCTATGTATCAAACTTGAAGAAGTGTCTTGCCGAGCCAGAACTCATCATCCCCCTCGAGGAGCTTATTATTGAAGACAAACTTCACTTCGTGGAAGAACCAGTTGAAATTGTGGACCACTCCGTCAAGATACTAAAATAAAGTAAAATCCCGATTGTCAAAGTTCGTTGGAATGCCAAAAGAGGACGCGAGTTTACATGGGAAAGACAAGATCAAATGAAAAGGAAGTACCCTCACTTATTCGTTGAATTGGCAACGCAAGGTCTCGAGGAAGAAACAACGACTACTACTTTCAACTAAATTTCGGGACGAAATTTTTTTAAGGAGTAGTTATGTAATAACCCGTCTTTTTCCGTTTATTTTCGTTTAATTATTTTAAAGTCCGTTAATTAATTATAACATCTCTCATTTACTCTAGCGTATTTAATATAATTCGTAAAGTTATTTCCCGCACCCGACACCAAACTCGAGGGACTAACTTTGTTACTTGGCCAAACTTGATCAACTAGTAGTTGACTAAGTCAACTAGTCATCACCACCCTCCCACTTCCCCATTCACTTTCATTTCTTTTCTTTTTCATTTTTCTTTCAATTACTATTTCCATTATTACATCCTTTTCATCTTCATCACTAAATCATCATCTAAATCTTATCAATGAAGCTAACATAAAAACAAATTACATATTTGGAATCCTCTCTTCATCTTCTACAACTTGATACCAATTTCATCTCTAGTGGGTAACTTTCTAAAAACTCTAGATTTCTTGTTCTTGGTGTTTTTGACTTATAAAAGTGTTAGTTAGTGTTTATGGCTCAAGTCTAACATGAATATGTGATTTGTTTGCTCGTTTTTGCCATTTTTGTGTAACTAGCTTGAACTTGAAAAATGACTAGTTTAATCTTGAGTTTTGGTGGATTAAATATTGTTAGATGTTAAAGTTCATGTATTAAATTGTGTTACTAGCATCATTAGCTTCAATTTGATGTGTAGGTTGACTTGGAAAACTTCACTAACATGATTATTGATTTGTGATTTTTGGTTAAGGTTTGATAGACTTAAATATCAACTTTTGATGCATTGAATGCTATGAAATATTGTTGGTAAGTGTTTAGTTGTAATGTATGTTTAATTACATTCAAAACGGCATATCGTATATGTAAATTGGGTTCTCGAGTCATGAAATGCATTTAATGAACTTGGAGTAATTATGTTGAACATTAATGATGGATTTTGGTGTAATAAATGTTGGAATGATTGTTGTCAATGTATTGGTTGAACTAGGTGTTACAAGTATTACCAAATGATGTATCATATGTGTTTTATGAGTTGCTTGAACATTTATTATGTGTTTGGGGTTTTATTTCGGATTCATGTTTTGCAACAACCCAAGAAATCTGCCCAGGTGCTTTCCCGCAATGCGCCAAATGGCCACGCGGAGCGGCTCCATGAGTAATTCGAAGTCAGCCTTTTTCCAAGCTGTGAAACATCTGGTAAACAGAGGTGGCGCGGGGCCAACCCTTGGCGCGGCGCGACCATGACTCCATCAGCACTTCCTGTTTTGTATTAACTTTTGTCACACCGTTTAATTCCCGCTATGCTATACATGTCCGATTAACATGAAACTTGGCCAACATGCTTATATATGACTACGTTTTTATGTACAATAGTCGGATACCTGACCCGACCCCGTTGACTTTGACTTTTACTTTGACCAAAGTTTGACTTTTAGTCAAACTTAACCAAAGACTTATGTAATCGTTCTAACCTTCTTTTACACTTGCATCTTGCATGAAACTTGATAACTTGACTCACATGCTATATAATCGACTCGTAACAAGCCATATGACTAACTGAACAACTTCGACCGACCTCGTATTTTACCGGTATTGATACAACCTACTTGTTTAGGTCAAGACTAGCATTCGTTCTTGCACACGTTTACTTTGTGAAGTACCTTTTACTCGTGCACTCGAGGTGAGATCATAGTCCCACTTTTACTTTTTTACACTTATACTTGGGATGAGAAAACATAAACGTTTCATTTTACAAAGTGAACACAAGTACGGAAACAAACATTCAACGTACGAGTTAGAACAAAAAGCCTCAATTCAATTATCATTAGTTACACTTGCAGGGTGTAAGCGAGAACTTATGTTGTGTGGATCCATACGGGTTTGACAAACCCTCATTCAGACGATTCTCTACCGTTGGCGAATAAAATATATTTTCTGGTATAGTGTAGTTTCTAACACCTTGATAATGGGGTTCGTATACAGTTAAGCCTTGATAATTGGGTGCTCGTGATACAAACAACAACTTTTAGAATGGTTTACTATTATTCCAACGTTATAAATCTTGTGGTTCAATACAATATACTTACTAAACCTATGATTTCACCAACGTTTTCGTTGACAGATTTTCTATGTTTTTCTCAGGTCCTTGAATGCTAAGTGGTACATGCTTCCGCACACTATTTTGATACTTGCTTGGATGTCGAGTATACATGTATACATGGGGCGTCTTTTGTAGTGACCCGAACTTTTCCATGTTTATTTATATTAAATGAAATTGATATTTACATGATTAAGTGTTTCCAACATGTTAAGCAATCAAACTTGTTAAGACTTGATTAATTGAAATAGGTTTCATATAGACAATTGACCACCCAAGTTGACCGGCGATTCACGAATGTTAAAACTTGTAAAAACTATATGATGACATATATATGGATATATATATAGTTAACATGATATTATGATAAGTATGTATCTCATTAAGTATATTAACAATGAACTACATATGTAAAAACAAGACTACTAACTTAAGGATTTCGAAACGAGACATACATGTAACGATTATCGTTGTAACAACATTTTAATGTATATATATATCATATTAATATATATTCATACATCATAATATCATGATAATATAATAATTTAACATCTCATTAGATATAATAAACAATGGGTTAACAACATTAAATGAGATCGTTAACGTAAAGGTTTCAAAACAACACTTACATGTAACGACTAACGATGACTTAACGACTCAGTTAAAATGTATATACATGTAGTGTATTTAGATGTATTAGTACACTTTTGAAAGACTTCAAGACACATGTCAAAGTACTTCTACTTAACAAAAATGCTTACAATTGCATTCTCATTCATTTTCATCAACAATTCTACTCGTATGCAACCGTATTCGTACTCGTACAATACCCAGCTCCTAGACGTATATACTATTGGTATATACACATAATAATTCAGATCTTAGCAGCCCTAGATAGTCAACAAACATGTGGAACTAACAATTAGACAACTAGCATGACTTATGAGCAAGGAAACAAAAACAAGAAGTCCTTTTAGCCCCACTCACCTTCACCACTCACCACCCACTCCATTTCACTTCTAATTTTCTTCCCAATTCTCTCTCAAAACACACACACTCTTTCATGAACGTCTAAGTTACTATTTTTCCAGCAAAAATCATCAAATATAAGCTTTGGTTATTATCTATAATCATCATAAAAACAATTACTCAAGAACACATCAAGAACACTTCCAAGTTTTCAAGTTTACTTCCAAGTTTCCTAATCCATTCCAAGCAATCATCTAAGATCAAGAAACCTTTGTTATTTACAGTAGTTTATCTTTTTAAATCAAGGTAATATTCATATTCAAGCTTTGATTCAATTTCTATGACTATAACTATCTTAATTCGAGTAATAATCTTACTTGAACTTATTTTCGTGTCATGATTCTATTTCAAGAACTTCCAAGCCATCAAAGATCCTTTGAAGCTCAAGTTATTTTTTCATCATTTCCAGTAGGTTTACCTACTAAACTTAAGGTAGTAATGTTGTTCATAACATCATTCGATTCATATATATATATAACTATCTTATTCGAAGATTTAAACTTGTAATCAATAGAACATAGTTTAGTTAATTCTAAACTTGTTCGCAAACAAAGTTAATCCTTCTAACTTGAATTTTAAAATCAACTAAACACATGTTCTATATCTATATGATATGCTAACTTAATGATTCAAAACCTGGAAACACGAAAAACACCGTAAAACTGGATATACGCCGTCGTAGTAACACCGCGGGCTGTTTTGGGTTAGTTAATTAAAAACTATGATAAACTTTGATTTAAAAGTTGTTCTTCTGAGAAAATAATTTTTCTTATGAACATGAAACTATATCCAAAAATCATGGTTAAACTCAAAGTGGAAGTATGTTTTCCAAAATGGTCATCTAGACGTCGTTCTTTCGACTGAAATGACTACCTTTACAAAAATGACTTGTAACCTATATTTTTGACTATAAACATATACTTTTTCTGTTTTGATTCATAAACTTAAGTTCAATATGAAACCATATCAACTTGAATCACTCAAAACGGATTTAAAACGAAGAAGTTATGGGCAAAACAAAATTGAATATTTTTACTAGTTTTAGCTACGTGAAAATTGTAACAAATCTATACTAATCATATCCTAGCTAACTTATATTGTATTATAAATGTATTCTAACATATATTATGTAATCTTGAGATAAAATAGACACGTATACAATGTTTTAACATATCATATCGACCCATCTATATATATTATTTGGAACAACCATAGACACTCTATATGTTGTAATGATCGAGTTCGCTATACAGGGTTGAGGTTGATTCCAAAAATATATAAACTTTGAGTTGTGATCTAGCCTGAGGTTTGTATACACTGGGTCGTGGATTGATCCAAATTGATTTATTTTCTGTACATCTAACTGTGGACAACTAGTTGTAGGTTACTAACAAGGAAAACTGACTTAATAAACTCAAATCATTAAAACGTAATAAAAAATGTTGTAAATATATTTTGAACATACTTTGATATATATGTACATATTTGTTATAGATTCGTTACTCGACCAGTAGCCAAGTCTTACTTCCCGACGAAGTAAAAATCTGTGAAAGTGAGTTATAGTCCCACTTTTAAAATCTAATATTTTTGGGATGAGAATACATGCAGCTTTATAAATGTTTTACAAAATAGACACAAGTACATGAAACTACTTTCTATGGTTGAATGATCGAAGCCGAATATGCCCCTTTTGCTTGGTAACCTAAGAATTAGTAAACCAGTATACTAATTGACGTGAATCCTAAAGATAGATCTATTGGGCCCAACAAACCCCATCCGTTGTAGCGGATGCTTTAGTACTTCAAGTTTTTATATCATGTCCGATGGATGTCCCAGAATGATGGGGATATTCTTATATGCATCTTTTTAATGTCGGTTACCAGGTGTTCACCATATGAATGATTTTTATCTCTATGTATGGGATGTATATTGAAATATGAAATCTTGTGGTCTATTATTACGATTTGATAAATATATAGGTTAAACCTATAATTCACCAACATTTTTGTTGACGTTTAAAGCTTGTTTATTCTCAGGTGATTATTAAGAGCTTCCGCTGTTGCATGCTAAAATATGGACAAGATTTGGTGTCAGCATAATTGTATAATATTGTTTAAAACTGCATTCGAGATTTACTTTGTTGTAACATATTAATATTGTAAACCAATATGTATTGGTAGTGTGTAAGTGTTATATTGTTAGATTATCATCTCTGGATAATCTAGGTGGTGACTTTTTAACCTTGTCGATAAAATAAAGGTTATGGTTTGTTTTAAAAACGAATGCATTCTTTGAAAAACGTCTCATATAGAGGTCAAAACCTCTCAACGAAATCAATTAATATGGAACGTTTATAATCAATATGAACGGAACATTTCAGTTGGTATCCGAGCATTGGTCTTAGAGAACCAGAAATTTGCATTAGGGTGTCTTATCGAGTTTGTTAGGATACCTTAGTGAGTCTGGACTTCGACCGTGTTTTCTTTAAAAATGATTGCTTAACACTTTTGTTGGAAACTATATATTATTAACATGCAAATATTATGTGATATATTAACCTCTTAATATGTTTGATATTGTGTGATAGATGTCTACCACTAGTACAAATCCCATCGACTCACCTAGTAATAATGAAGAGTCGAATATATTTTGGGAAGATTCATAAATTCCCTAAGAAGAACCGGAAGAGGAGGAACCAGAAGAGGAGGAACCGGAAGAAGAGGAACCGGAAGAGGAAGAACCAGAGGAAGAAGAGGTTCCGGAGGAAGAAATATTGATACCTACAGTAAATCGATTAAATAAAAGAAAATCCTCAACCAACGGACCAAAGTCAATAATGGTCAATGGTGTTTCCGCCGAGGAAGCAAAATATTGGGAAGATTACCAATTTTTCGATGAATCGGATTCCGATGAGGATTCCGATTATGTTATAGAAATTACCTCGACCCAATTTAATAAAGCAAAAGAAAATAATAAGGGAAAAGGTATAAAAATAGAGAAACCTGATTCCAACCCCGATGAACTTTATATGTATCGGCAACATCCGTATTTCCTAAAATGTAACAATAACCCGGGAACCTCTAAACCACCAGGTTTTTCTAAACTATTGTGGAAAACGACGGCTCGTATTAGAGGAACACCATATATCCCTAGAAAATTAGGAAAACGAACCAAGTCCAAAGAAGAAGAAACCAGTGATTCAGATTAGAGGGTTGTAATCATGTTGTGTATTATATGTATTGTAGTGTGCTTGTACCTTTATGTTCTATGTAAAAATTGCTTGTATTGTTTGTTAATTATCTTTTACGAATATAATCCTTGTCTATTTTGCAGTATAAAAACAAAATGGACGTTAAGGGTAGACAACCGAATATTTTAGAAGACCTACCAGAGGATATGATTGAGAAAATCTTGTCTAGAGTCGGTCAGAATTCATCAGCACATTTAGTTATGGCGAAATTAACTTGTCAAACATTTGAAAGACTTTCCAGAAATGCCTTAGTTTATAAAAGGCTTTCCTTTGATAGGTGGAGTATATCACATTGGGGAGACCGTAAGTTACGCCGTGTTTTCTTTAAAGCGTTAAATGCGGGGAACCCAAATGCAATTTTACGCTACGGGTTAAGAACCTATTTTGACTCAACATATAACAACCCTCATTTTTCCCTTTTGAATTAGTCAAGTTGTCCTTAGGGTTTCAATGTCATATTCTGTGCATCACCATTAGGATTGTTATCCATTTCGGCAAACGAACATTTATGCTTTCATTAAATGATATCGTGTATTGTTAAAACCCTAATATTATTTAAAACCCTAAACCTAATCCTATGCATTAAGTGCTAAACCCTAATACCATTAAACCCTTACCCTAAAATATAAACTATAGGTATAAATTTAAAAGTGATATTATATAACCCTTAAAAAAAAAACCAATATAAACTAATTGGAGTCAAGATAAATTAATAAAAGTTAGGGACAAATAAATAAATAAAATGTATTTAAATAAAATGTACCCTTAATATAATTAATAATAATAATAATAATAATAATAAAAAATATATATATAAATTACATAAATAAATAAGTAAAACCGTAAAAAAAAAAAATAAAAATAAATCATGTGTACCAAAATTAATCGGCTAGAAAAAAATATATATATCATTAACGAAGATTAATCCTACTCTAATTCTAAATCCTAATATTGATCAAACCTTGGACTTCAAGTAAACCTAGTGTGACAAGGAAACTCAAACACAATTATAAATAGCCTCCTAATATTCCCTAATTGCATCACAAAAATCCCTCACAATATTAGTCGACAGATAGTCTCATGCTTTCCCTCCTTTTTGTCGACTAAAACACCTTCCAAACCCCCAAAGTAGTCGACAAAATAACCCTCCAAGAACAGCCCTTGTAATCGACACAACAACCCTCTCCAAACCTGCTGCAATTCGACCACCATAACCGCCACCAAACCTGCTGTTTCTGCTGTGATATTCGAGCCACAACAGCTGCTACTTGCAGCAGTAAAAGTCGCCTTCAAACAGACCTCCTGCAGCCTTTTTAGTCGCAATCCAACAAGCCTTTAAACCTCCATCTGCATCGACAAACTCATTACCAAAATAGTTTCTGTTCAGCCCTTTTGTTCGCTACCTTAACAGCCTTTTTAGGCGAATTCTTGCAGCCTTGTTGCTGTGTAATTTCACCACCACCAACAACCATCTCTCTTCTATTTTCTGCTGCTGTTTCAGCTGTTGTTCGACATCCAAAACAGACCCCATAATCGATCATAATTGTAGCTGTTCTTGCTGTCTACTGTCGTGGTAAATCAGACCCAAGACCATCTGCTTTGGGTCATAAATTGTGTTGCTAGATTCTGTTATTCTGTGCAGTCCATTCGTCATCATATTCTTGATCTTAACCTCTAAAGGTATACTAAAAACCTAGCTCAAACTTGCTCTTAATCTATATCTTTTTATTATGTTATAAGTAATATAATTAAGTATGAATTTTAATAATGATTATGAATATGAATAATGATTATGATTAATAAGAAGTGGGATTAAGTAGGAGCATGGATATAGTAAGAAGATAATGATTATAATAAGAGATTATGAATAAGGACTTAAAAGTTATGATTAAAAGATTTAGTTATAAGGTTAAAGATGGTTAATACTTAAAAGATTATGAATAGGTTACAAGTATAATGGTTGTTGAATTATGATTATGATTTTAAATAAAAGTGAACTAGTTTTGAATGTGATTAATAAGATTGTACATTGAAAGTATTAGGTTAAGTAATGTTAAAAGATTATGAATAAGTTAGATGATTAATAAGTTGAAAGTATGATTAGATATTATGATTAACAAGAATAAGTATGTTAATAAGGTTATGAAGGATAATGAAAGATTATGATATTGATATATATAAATTAGATAAGTAAATGAGTAAAAGATTTGGATGATAATTATAGTTAATAAAGATTAGGGTTGATGAATATGACTAAGTATTATGATTATAAACTTGGGTGTGTTAGTAAATAAAAAGTTATGATTTTATGTTGGCGAATAATGACTAGTAATTTTTGAGGGTTGATTAGTAAAGTACAATCATAATGATATACATGCATGCATGCATACGTATGCATGTTCATATATATAGGTAGGTATATGCTTGTGTATATACTTAGATGTATACATACGTGTATATGTATGTGTATATATGTATGTATATGTACGTGTGTATGTGTAACGACCCGGATTTTTCCAATCGTTTTATACTTATGAGATTAATATTTACATAAATTAAACCTTACTAACATGATAAGCAATCCAAATTGTTTTTACTTGTGTTTTTGAAAAGAGTTTTACACAACGTTTGACCGTCCAATTTGACCGATGATATCACGAACTATATAACATACGATAATTATACGTTTGTGTATATATATGTATTTATATATATTTAACATGATCTAAAGATGGTTTAACATCTCATTGTGTACTAATGACAATGAGTTATAAGTATATTTTGAAACTACTAACTTAAGTTTTCAAAACGATAACTATACGTAACATTCTTTGATATATATACTTATAACCTATAATGCTTATACATGTATCGTATATATAATGTATTTAATCACTTTTTAAGGACTTAAATACATAAAACAATATAAGTATATTCACAAAAAGATAGCTATATTTGAATTCTCATTCCGTTTCCTCAAGATTTCTATACGTATATCTAGGGTATATGTACCCGTATCATACCCAGCTTCTATATGTATTTACTATTGGTATATACACATCAAATCAACATCCTAATCAACATTATTACTGCCCTAGATATGAGGTAACTAGGATTTGTCAAGTAGCATGAATTATTAGTAAGAAAACAAAATTAGGAATCCTTTTCTTTCTTTATAAACTAAAAACGTTGTTATGAATGAACACCATTTCTTCACTCCATTTTCTCATACCTACACCCTTATTTCTCTCTCAAAATACTCCTAACTTCATACTTGATCATATCCAAGCATTTTCCCCATCCTTTAGCTTCAATTACAAGCCTTAAACACCATAAGAAAACTCTTTCAAGAACATATCAAAATAACCACCCATTTGAAGAAGTATACTTCCAACCTTTTGATCTAACTCCACCACTCTTTGATTCCAAGATTTTTTCTTATCTCTTACAGTAACTTTGTCCAAGTAACTTGAGGTAGTAACCTTGTTCATAATCTTGTTCGATTCATAATTATATAGCTATCTTATTTTATGTTGTAAAATTTTAACAACAAGAACATAGTTTGAATGATTTCAAACTTGTTTGCAAACTAAATAGATCCTTCTAACTTAACTTTTAAAACACTTCAAGACCTGTAATATATCATAATGATATGCTAACTTAACAAGATATAACTTGGTTTTACAAAGAACACCTTAAAAACTGAATCTACATCGTCAGAGTGCAACTGGGGGCTGTTTTGGGTTGGATAATTAAAAACCATCTTGAACTTTGAATTGGAAGTTCATGTTCTGGAAAAATGATATTTCTTATGAATATGTTAACGCATAAAAATTTCATGGTTTAACTCAAAGTGTAAGTATTTTTAGAAAAATGATCATTAAATGTTGTTTTTATGATGGAAAATGATCACTTTCATAAGTTTTACCAAAGTTTGACCTATAACCTGTGATTTCGAATACAAACTAAGGTATTTTCAGTTCATATTCTTAAAATTTGACTCGATCCAAGGAAGTGGCAAGTTGAACCAACAAAAATGAAGTTGTAATGAAGAAACTACGACTAAAACAAGATTGGGTATCCGAAGCTAGTTTAGCTACGAAAATATTTGGAGATAAAGTAAATTAATCATATCTTTTATAATAAATATGATATTTTATATATAATTACTTATGATTTGATTTTATATATTTCAGGACCACCCGTAAACAACACGAGAAGATTAATCATAAGATCTCATGATTGTACGCAACACGTCATTTGACAACACGGTACTTTATGTACGCAACACGTCATTTGAAAACATGGTACCATGGGTCGAGATTAATTCTGATCAATACGAATACGATGGGGTCTTTATTTATTTTATTGAGCAACTAATTGTGGACCACTAACATCGGACTGCTAACTACGGACTAAGAAAATATTAAAAGTATTATAAGTGTATATATATATATATATATATATATATATATATATATATATATATATATATATATATATATATGTAACGATTACTTGAAAAGAAAATATGTTGATATATTATATATATATGTGGTTAGGTTCGTGATATCTATCGGAGACCAAGTCGAGTTAAATACCTTCAAGGCAAAAGTGAGTATATAGTCCCACTTTTAAACTTTAAATATTTCGGGATGAGAATACATGCATTTTATGATTTACGTTATGGACACAAGTGATAAAAAAATATATTCTACGTTGAGTTGTACCACTGGCATACTTCCCTGTAGCTTGGTAACTACTATTTACATGTGGTATTGTAAACGCGAATCCTGTTGATAGATCTATCGGGCCTGACAACCCCAACCGGACTGGACGACCAGTATTCAACGGTTGCACAGTACTTCGTTTCGGTGACTACACTTGGTATAGTGTAGTGAGATTTCATAATAAAGGGAATATGCGACGTTGATTAAATGTTAAGTATGGTTATCAAGTGCTCAACCACTTAGAATATTTTTATTAAAACGTTTATGTGTATGAAATCTTGTGGTCTATATTTATAACGCTGCTAGCATTAAACCTATATCTCACCAACTTTATGTTGATGTTTAAAGCATGTTTATTCTCAGGTTCCTAGAAGTCTTCCGCTGTTTGAATATATGTTAGAGAAACCATGTGCATGGAGTCATACATGTTTTATTCGAGGATGCATTGCATTCACAAAATCATCACCGTGTATTTATTTTGACTGCATTGTCAACGGAAGTATTCTTGTAAACTGTTATTTACGGTGATTGTCTATATGTAGAAATCATCAGATGTCGAAAACATTGAATTTTAAATATTCATTTATGGTATATCTTTTCAAAAGAATGCAATGTTTATAAAACGTATCATATAGAGGTCAAATGCCTCGCGATGTGCTCATATGTTATTGTATTCGTCCCTATGGATTGGGTCGGGTCGTTTCATGTGGTATCAGAGCGGTGGTCTTAGCGAACCAGGTCTGCATTAGTGTGTCTAACTGATAAGTCGTTAGGTTGCATTAGTGAGTCTGGACTTCGACCGTGTCTGCATGTCAAAATTTTGCTTATCATTTTGTGTGAAAAATCATCTACTTATCATCTGTAGGAAATTACCTGCTTATCATCTTAAGTCTAAACGCGTCTTACTGCATTCATTGCATGAATGGTGTATAGACAAAATTCATATCTTAGTGTATTTGCTAATTCATATCTACGCGTATCTGTTACTGTAAACTTTGTCTGACATATTCCGTAAATCCCTCCGTAATCTATGAGATCTTTTGTTCTATATATGTGAATATTCTATATAATTAGAATACCACCCGATAGCCGGAAAATCATTTCATATCGAAAAATCCTTTATTCAATCATACGAAATGGAACTCGTCACTAGTTGAAGTCCCTCGGATTCCGATATGGAATACCACTCAAGCTCCGAAAGCAGTGTGACTGGAATGGATCAACCAATCAGTCATCATCTATTTTGGATGGATTGGGGATGGGTTCATAGCCTCCTCAATCATTGGAGACAAGAAGAAGGTGATCCCTTCCGTCCACCAAATTGCCCTCTTGACGATGAACCTGAAGCACTTACCGGCGAACCTGTTCGAGAAACCATTTTCTCTCATTTCCAGAGTATCTCGTCACGATTATATACTACATCAAATTCTAGATTTTATTTATCCACTCGTCCGAACCGACAATCACCCCGGTGTAATAGAAGAAGTCAACGAGCTTTGCACTCGGGTAGTGGATTTAGAGAATATGGTAAAAAGGTTACAAACACCATCAGCAGCATCAGCAGCATAACCAGTACCGTCAATAACATCAACATCGCAAGCCTCAATGCCCTAAGCACCAGCAGCATCACCAGCATCAACGTTATCACCATCATCAACATCAACAGGATCATTACCACCACTAACAATCACATCCGCATCACACGCCTCAATATCACCATCCGTACCTCGGATATCAATGTCACACGCACCATAGATACCAAGAAGTACCAACAACAACAAACGATGAAGTATTGATTCATAACTTCATCGGAGAAACATTCTATGGTGATTATGTAATCTCTAAAGACATAGATATTACCTATTTCTGCCTCAACCATAAATCAGATGAGTGGACAGAAATGATAAAAGGAAGAGTAGAAACCCCGACAAGAATGATGCGTAAGGTACAAGCTAGACTTGTTTTACCAACATCATCAGCAGTACCCTTAGCCTCACCAACACAGTCACTGCTGTCAACATCGTTAGAATCGTCAGCAACTTTAACATCACAAGCTCCACCAGTTCAAGAATCACCGTGGACATCATCAATAACGCGTATATTGCATCAACGAGTTATGAAGTATTAACTCATTCTTCTGAAGAATTTATATAAATATTTTATATATATGAATTCGAAAACCAAAATAAATCTTTTTGTACTAAGCTATTAAGTATGAATTGAAAAAGGGTAGATACTACTCGTTTAAATTCATACTACAAATATGCAATGATGTACGTCCTTCGTTAGCAACTTAATCATCGTTAACTACAATCCCTGTTTCAATTCAATGAATTTCGTTTTATAATAAACCAAGTGTATTATTCAATAATATGTTTGATTTTACACTTTCATCTTCAATGTACTCGAAGCTTACTGGGAAACAACATTCATATCTTGCGAAGTTAGCAAGAGTTCAATGAGTATCAGCATGATTCACTAAGGAAGTATATATAAGAATAAATAATGAAGTATTGATCCATAAATTCATTAATATTCTGTGAAGAATATGTGGTTCCTAATCGTTTTAGAGATTACTTATTCTAGCTCAAACCGAAAATCAAATGAGTCTAATATTATATTGACTTATTAAATTCACGATTACATCTGAAGAAGATATATATGTACATATATTTTCATAAAGATTGTAATAAAATTCTCTGGTACAAAACATTACTTGTGAAATTTTTTTTTAACGGGTAGGTAATACCCGAGAGATATATAAATTCATAATTAATATGATTATATTCTTCGACTCTGATTCAACAATCATCAACTATACTCACTACCTTAACAATAATATACATTCTTTCATAGAAATCAAAACAACCATTCTCATCCAAATTTGATTACGATAAAAAGAAATCCAAGTCAAGACTTAACAGAAGACATCACTCTTAGGACTCTTACATTTTTCAAAACTATACTTTGACTTCAAAACTATGCTAGAACATCATTCGATTCTTGGAACCTAGAAAAATATTTGTATCATTCAAAGTCCTAAAATATCATATGTATATTAACAATTACAATCTATGATCAAACCCTTCGAAATTCCTGAAGACACTTCAAATAATGGACAATCGAAATGATGATCCAACCACACATTACCCGCAGTCTTGCACCCGAAAAGCTCTCGAAACCAAGGACATAATTTAACACGTATCCGCGTTAAATCTTTTAGCATTTATTAGCAAAAATAACTTTACGATTCCTTTTCGAAATAGCAAATTTTGTCACAGTTTCAGCAAGTCAACCTCGACTTTCCATTCGAAGTAGCCTTATTATAACCTGTAATACATACGATTACCCTTTTGTTACCAGGGAAACTTTTATATTCCACGACATTATCAGCAGATGTACCAGCAACTCGTTACCCCTTTGGCAGAATCAACAATTGGTATTTTGAAATCTCGCAGCATTTCTATTTCGGCAGTTATATATATATATATATATATATATATATATATATATATATATATATATATATATATATATATATATATATATATATATATATATACACACAACGTCTATCCCCAAGAATTACATATTTCAAATGTGAAGTTTCTGAAAAATGCTCCAGTCTATGAATTAGTGCTATTAAGTTTTGGAAAAGACTGATAAAGTGGTAAAGACAGTAGACAACAATTACGGTCAGAAGTTTGACAATAAAGAATAATAGATTGGAAAAGTTCGAACGAAAAATTTGGTACTGGAAAACGGATTGAGCAAAGTATAAAGGAGGTCGTGGACAAATCACAATGACGAAATCTACCTTCAAAGGATTTAAATGATTCAGTGTCTGCTAAAACCATTAGTAAGAACCTTACTCCTTATTCTAAACCTTCACAGACAGATTTTCCGCGTCATTCCCTGATCTTAGATATTCTAAGATATCATCGTATTTTTCATTATAAATATCTCCGATATTCCTGAAGATATATTCCCAACTATCCTCATCAAAAATCATTTATCTCTTCACAATATTTGCGTTACAACATAAAAGAAACTGTGTTAGTTTCTAAATTCTGAAAAATTCGAGTTTAAAATATGAATGTTTTGAAGTAGTGTTGGAAACTGAAGCATGAATTAGTATAATATAATGACACTTGATCAACGTGATTATATTACAGCAATTCATGCTGAGTTTCTAAATGGAACATAATGATTCACAGATCATAACGTCATCATGTGCCATGTTACACAACTCTTACATTCTACCCAATCTCCAAACATATTAAGAACATATCTCCTTGATAATTCTATCTTTTCGGACATTCTGGTAACTTACCAAATCAAGATCGTGCAATTACTATTTCCTTCTTAGAACATTAACTATGTTTATTTCAAAATCCATATCTACGAATTCCGAACGAAATTTCGCTTGACTCGAAGTCGGGAAGAGGAAACAGAAGTATGGAACTGTTGAATATAAAAGAAAATATAAAGCTTGACAACAACAAATAAATTACAAACCGTGTATATCAATACGTATTGCAACGTAAAGGCACGGGAGAATTAACAATACTATAACCCCAAGGTAATAGTAGAAATAAATAAAATCCTCCGGAGGTAGATGAAAAAGAAGAATGACAGAGATGAAAGTTAAGAGTATATCCAGGATCAGTATTGGATGAAGCATACTGATAAATGTTTTAAAGTATGAATTGAGGGAGGAAGAATAGAAGGTATGAGTTGTAAGGAAATGAAGGGAGGTGGATTTATAGTAAAAGATCCGACAGAGCAATCAAAATAGATGATCGCATTTAAAGCGGATTCTAATTTCATTGATTATCGAAGAATCAAATCTCATTATGAAGATTTTACTCCAAATCTCTTGAACTTGGAAATCAATCCTATCTATGTCAAAAGATATGACGAATCTATACCTACTCATTTCACCCTTTGGTGATAGCCTCACTCGTACTCTTCACAAAAATCAAATTGCTTTATAAATATTACTTGATGATAATAAAACTCTAATTTCCAACTCGTATACGTCATGAAAACATACTTATTGTCAGCCATGACCATCCCA